>NW_028301711.1:110396323-110702500 GCF_037042655.1 Diuraphis noxia
GTGAATAGAAAAAATAGAAAAAAAATTTGGTCAAAAATGGTGATAATTCCGCTAAATATCGTCTAAAGTCATTTTTATTGAACTAATCATACTTTTTATATTTTTAACGTTAAGTTCACATTATTTTACATCTAAAACGCGCATTAACAATACATTTGGGTGAATAGAAAAAATAGAAAAAAAATTTGGTCAAAAATGGTGATGAATCCGCTAAATATCGTCTTAAGCCATTTCTATTAATTAATCATACTTTTTATATTTTTAACGTTAAGTTCACATTATTTTACATCCAAAACACGCCTTAACATTACATTTGGGTGAATAGAAAAAATAGAAAAAAAATTTTGAAAAACAGATGATGAATCCGCTAAATATCGTCTTAAGCCATTTCTATTAATTAATCATACTTTTTATATTTTTAACGTTAAGTTAACATTATTTTACATCTAAAACACACCTTAACAATACATTTGGGTGAATAGAAAAAATAGAAAAAAAATTTGGTCAAAAATTGTGATAATTCCGCTAAATATCGTCTTAAGTTATTTCTATTAAACTAATCATACTTTTTATATTTTTACCGTTAAGTTCACATTATTTTTACATCTAAAACAGGTCTTTAAAATACATTTGGGTGACTATAAAAGGTCGTAAAAAAATTTTGAAAAACTGGTGATAATTCAGCTAAATATCGTCTAAAGTCATTTGTATTGAACTAATCATTCTTTTTATATTTTTAACGTTAAGTTCACAGTTTTTACATCTAAAACACGTCTTAACAATACATTTGAGTGAATAGAAAAAATAGAAAAAAAATTTGGTCAAAAATGGTGATAATTCCGCTAAATATCGTCTTAAGTCATTTCTATTAAACTAATCATACTTTATATATTTTTACCGTTAAGTTCACATTATTTTTACATCTAAAACAGGTCTTTAAAATACATTTGGGTGACTATAAAAGGTCGAAAAAAAATTTTGAAAAACTGGTGATAATTCCGCTAAATATCGTCTAAAATCACTTGTATTGAACTAATCATACTTTTTATATTTTTAACGTTACGTTCACAGTTTTTACTTCTAAAACACGTCTTAACAATACATTTGAGTGAATAGAAAAAATAGAAAAAAAATTTGCGAAAAAATTTGGTAAAAAATGGTGATAATTCCGCTTAATATCGTCTAAAGTCATTTGTATTGAACTAATCATACTTTTTATATTTTTAACGTTACGTTCACAGTTTTTACTTCTAAAACACGTCTTAACAATACATTTGAGTGAATAGAAAAAATAGAAAAAAAAATTTGCGAAAATTTGGTATAAAATGGTGATAATTCCGCTAAATATCGTCTAAAGCCATTTCTATTAAACTAATCATACTTTTTATATTTTTACCGTTAAGTTCACATTATTTTACATCTAAAACACGCCTTAACAATACATTTGGGTGAATAGAAAAAATAGAAAAAAAATTTGGTCAAAAATGGTGATAATTCCGCTAAATATCGTCTAAAGTCATTTTTATTGAACTAATCATACTTTTTATATTTTTAACGTTAAGTTCACATTATTTTACATCTAAAACGCGCATTAACAATACATTTGGGTGAATAGAAAAAATAGAAAAAAAATTTGGTCAAAAATGGTGATGAATCCGCTAAATATCGTCTTAAGCCATTTCTATTAATTAATCATACTTTTTATATTTTTAACGTTAAGTTCACATTATTTTACATCTAAAACACGCCTTAACAATACATTTGGGTGAATAGAAAAAATAGAAAAAAAATTTGGTCAAAAATGGTGATAATTCCGCTAAATATCGTCTTAAGTTATTTCTATTAAACTAATCATACTTTTTATATTTTTACCATTAAGTTCACATTATTTTTACATCTAAAACAGGTCTTTAAAATACATTTGGGTGACTATAAAAGTTCGTAAAAAAATTTTGAAAAACTGGTGATAATTCCGCTAAATATCGTCTAAAGTCATTTGTATTGAACTAATCATACTTTTTATATTTTTAACGTTACGTTCACAGTTTTTACTTCTTAAACACGTCTTAACAATACATTTGAGTGAATAGAAAAAATAGAAAAAAAATTTGCGAAAATTTGGTATAAAATGGTGATAATTCCGCTAAATATCGTCTAAAGCCATTTCTATTAAACTAATCATACTTTTTATATTTTTACCGTTAAGTTCACATTATTTTACATCTAAAACACGCCTTAACAATACATTTGGGTGAATAGAAAAAATAGAAAAAAAATTTGGTCAAAAATGGTGATAATTCCGCTAAATATCGTCTAAAGTCATTTTTATTGAACTAATCATACTTTTTATATTTTTAACGTTAAGTTCACATTATTTTACATCTAAAACGCGCATTAACAATACATTTGGGTGAATAGAAAAAATAGAAAAAAAATTTGGTCAAAAATGGTGATGAATCCGCTAAATATCGTCTTAAGCCATTTCTATTAATTAATCATACTTTTTATATTTTTAACGTTAAGTTCACATTATTTTACATCTAAAACACGCCTTAACAATACATTTGGGTGAATAGAAAAAATAGAAAAAAAATTTGGTCAAAAATGGTGATAATTCCGCTAAATATCGTCTTAAGTTATTTCTATTAAACTAATCATACTTTTTATATTTTTACCATTAAGTTCACATTATTTTTACATCTAAAACAGGTCTTTAAAATACATTTGGGTGACTATAAAAGTTCGTAAAAAAATTTTGAAAAACTGGTGATAATTCCGCTAAATATCGTCTAAAGTCATTTGTATTGAACTAATCATACTTTTTATATTTTTAACGTTACGTTCACAGTTTTTACTTCTTAAACACGTCTTAACAATACATTTGAGTGAATAGAAAAAATAGAAAAAAAATTTGCGAAAATTTGGTATAAAATGGTGATAATTCCGCTAAATATCGTCTAAAGCCATTTCTATTAAACTAATCATACTTTTTATATTTTTACCGTTAAGTTCACATTATTTTACATCTAAAACACGCCTTAACAATACATTTGGGTGAATAGAAAAAATAGAAAAAAAATTTGGTCAAAAATGGTGATAATTCCGCTAAATATCGTCTAAAGTCATTTTTATTGAACTAATCATACTTTTTATATTTTTAACGTTAAGTTCACATTATTTTACATCTAAAACGCGCATTAACAATACATTAGGGTGAATAGAAAAAATAGAAAAAAAATTTGGTCAAAAATGGTGATGAATCCGCTAAATATCGTCTTTAGCCATTTCTATTAATTAATCATACTTTTTATATTTTTAACGTTAAGTTCACATTATTTTACATCCAAAACACGCCTTAACATTACATTTGGGTGAATAGAAAAAATAGAAAAAAAATTTTGAAAAACAGATGATGAATCCGCTAAATATCGTCTTAAGCCATTTCTATTAATTAATCATACTTTTTATATTTTTAACGTTAAGTTAACATTATTTTACATCTAAAACACACCTTAACAATACATTTGGGTGAATAGAAAAAATAGAAAAAAAATTTGGTCAAAAATTGTGATAATTCCGCTAAATATCGTCTTAAGTTATTTCTATTAAACTAATCATACTTTTTATATTTTTACCGTTAAGTTCACATTATTTTTACATCTAAAACAGGTCTTTAAAATACATTTGGGTGACTATAAAAGGTCGTAAAAAAATTTTGAAAAACTGGTGATAATTCAGCTAAATATCGTCTAAAGTCATTTGTATTGAACTAATCATACTTTTTATATTTTTAACGTTAAGTTCACAGTTTTTACATCTAAAACACGTCTTAACAATACATTTGAGTGAATAGAAAAAATAGAAAAAAAATTTGGTCAAAAATGGTGATAATTCCGCTAAATATCGTCTTAAGTCATTTCTATTAAACTAATCATACTTTATATATTTTTACCGTTAAGTTCACATTATTTTTACATCTAAAACAGGTCTTTAAAATACATTTGGGTGACTATAAAAGGTCGAAAAAAAATTTTGAAAAACTGGTGATAATTCCGCTAAATATCGTCTAAAATCACTTGTATTGAACTAATCATACTTTTTATATTTTTAACGTTACGTTCACAGTTTTTACTTCTAAAACACGTCTTAACAATACATTTGAGTGAATAGAAAAAATAGAAAAAAAATTTGCGAAAAAATTTGGTAAAAAATGGTGATAATTCCGCTTAATATCGTCTAAAGTCATTTGTATTGAACTAATCATACTTTTTATATTTTTAACGTTACGTTCACAGTTTTTACTTCTAAAACACGTCTTAACAATACATTTGAGTGAATAGAAAAAATAGAAAAAAAATTTGCGAAAATTTGGTATAAAATGGTGATAATTCCGCTAAATATCGTCTAAAGCCATTTCTATTAAACTAATCATACTTTTTATATTTTTACCGTTAAGTTCACATTATTTTACATCTAAAACACGCCTTAACAATACATTTGGGTGAATAGAAAAAATAGAAAAAAAATTTGGTCAAAAATGGTGATAATTCCGCTAAATATCGTCTAAAGTCATTTTTATTGAACTAATCATACTTTTTATATTTTTAACGTTAAGTTCACATTATTTTACATCTAAAACGCGCATTAACAATACATTTGGGTGAATAGAAAAAATAGAAAAAAAATTTGGTCAAAAATGGTGATGAATCCGCTAAATATCGTCTTAAGCCATTTCTATTAATTAATCATACTTTTTATATTTTTAACGTTAAGTTCACATTATTTTACATCTAAAACACGCCTTAACAATACATTTGGGTGAATAGAAAAAATAGAAAAAAAATTTGGTCAAAAATGGTGATAATTCCGCTAAATATCGTCTTAAGTTATTTCTATTAAACTAATCATACTTTTTATATTTTTACCATTAAGTTCACATTATTTTTACATCTAAAACAGGTCTTTAAAATATGGGTGACTATAAAAGTTCGTAAAAAAATTTTGAAAAACTGGTGATAATTCCGCTAAATATCGTCTAAAGTCATTTGTATTGAACTAATCATACTTTTTATATTTTTAACGTTACGTTCACAGTTTTTACTTCTTAAACACGTCTTAACAATACATTTGAGTGAATAGAAAAAATAGAAAAAAAATTTGCGAAAATTTGGTATAAAATGGTGATAATTCCGCTAAATATCGTCTAAAGCCATTTCTATTAAACTAATCATACTTTTTATATTTTTACCGTTAAGTTCACATTATTTTACATCTAAAACACGCCTTAACAATACATTTGGGTGAATAGAAAAAATAGAAAAAAAATTTGGTCAAAAATGGTGATAATTCCGCTAAATATCGTCTAAAGTCATTTGTATTGAACTAATCATACTTTTTATATTTTTAACGTTAAGTTCACAATATTTTTACATCTAAAACAGGTCTTTAAAATACATTTGGGTGAATAGAAAAAATAGAAAAAAAATTTGGTCAAAAATGGTGATAATTCCGCTAAATATCGTCTTAAGTCATTTCTATTAAACTAATCATACTTTTTATATTTTTACCGTTAAGTTCACATTATTTTTACATCTAAAACAGGTCTTTAAAATACATTTGGGTGACTATAAAAGGTCGTAAAAAAATTTTGAAAAACTGGTGATAATTCAGCTAAATATCGTCTAAAATCACTTGTATTGAACTAATCATACTTTTTATATTTTTAACGTTACGTTCACAGTTTTTACTTCTAAAACACGTCTTAACAATACATTTGGGTGAATAGAAAAAATAGAAAAAAAATTTGCGAAAAAATTTGGTAAAAAATGGTGATAATTCCGCTTAATATCGTCTAAAGTCATTTGTATTGAACTAATCATACTGTTTATATTTTTAACGTTAAGTTCACATTATTTTTACATCTAAAACAGGTCTTTAAAATACATTTGGGTGACTATAAAAGGTCGAAAAAAAATTTTGAAAAACTGGTGATAATTCCGCTAAATATCGTTTAAAATCACTTGTATTGAACTAATCATACTTTTTATATTTTTAACGTTACGTTCACAGTTTTTACTTCTAAAACACGTCTTAACAATACATTTGAGTGAATAGAAAAAATAGAAAAAAAATTTGGTCAAAAATGGTGATAATTCCGCTAAATATCGTCTTAAGTCATTTCTATTAAACTAATCATACTTTATATATTTTTACCGTTAAGTTCACATTATTTTTACATCTAAAACAGGTCTTTAAAATACATTTGGGTGACTATAAAAGGTCGAAAAAAAATTTTGAAAAACTGGTGATAATTCCGATAAATATCGTCTAAAATCACTTGTATTGAACTAATCATACTTTTTATATTTTTAACGTTACGTTCACAGTTTTTACTTCTAAAACACGTCTTAACAATACATTTGAGTGAATAGAAAAAATAGAAAAAAAATTTGCGAAAAAATTTGGTAAAAAATGGTGATAATTCCGCTTAATATCGTCTAAAGTCATTTGTATTGAACTAATCATACTTTTTATATTTATAACGTTACGTTCACAGTTTTTACTTCTAAAACACGTCTTAACAATACATTTGAGTGAATAGAAAAAATAGAAAAAAAATTTGCGAAAATTTGGTATAAAATGGTGATAATTCCGCTAAATATCGTCTAAAGCCATTTCTATTAAACTAATCATACTTTTTATATTTTTACCGTTAAGTTCACATTATTTTACATCTAAAACACGCCTTAACAATACATTTGGGTGAATAGAAAAAATAGAAAAAAAATTTGGTCAAAAATGGTGATAATTCCGCTAAATATCGTCTAAAGTCATTTTTATTGAACTAATCATACTTTTTATATTTTTAACGTTAAGTTCACATTATTTTACATCTAAAACGCGCATTAACAATACATTTGGGTGAATAGAAAAAATAGAAAAAAAATTTGGTCAAAAATGGTGATGAATCCGCTAAATATCGTCTTAAGCCATTTCTATTAATTAATCATACTTTTTATATTTTTAACGTTAAGTTCACATTATTTTACATCTAAAACACGCCTTAACAATACATTTGGGTGAATAGAAAAAATAGAAAAAAAATTTGGTCAAAAATGGTGATAATTCCGCTAAATATCGTCTTAAGTTATTTCTATTAAACTAATCATACTTTTTATATTTTTACCATTAAGTTCACATTATTTTTACATCTAAAACAGGTCTTTAAAATACATTTGGGTGACTATAAAAGTTCGTAAAAAAATTTTGAAAAACTGGTGATAATTCCGCTAAATATCGTCTAAAGTCATTTGTATTGAACTAATCATACTTTTTATATTTTTAACGTTACGTTCACAGTTTTTACTTCTTAAACACGTCTTAACAATACATTTGAGTGAAAAGAAAAAATAGAAAAAAAATTTGCGAAAATTTGGTATAAAATGGTGATAATTCCGCTAAATATCGTCTAAAGCCATTTCTATTAAACTAATCATACTTTTTATATTTTTACCGTTAAGTTCACATTATTTTACATCTAAAACACGCCTTAACAATACATTTGGGTGAATAGAAAAAATAGAAAAAAAATTTGGTCAAAAATGGTGATAATTCCGCTAAATATCGTCTAAAGTCATTTGCATTGAACTAATCATACTTTTTATATTTTTAACGTTAAGTTCACATTATTTTACATCCAAAACACGCCTTAACATTACATTTGGGTGAATAGAAAAAATAGAAAAAAAATTTTGAAAAACAGATGATGAATCCGCTAAATATCGTCTTAAGCCATTTCTATTAATTAATCATACTTTTTATATTTTTAACGTTAAGTTCACATTATTTTACATCTAAAACACACCTTAACAATACATTTGGGTGAATAGAAAAAATAGAAAAATATTTGGTCAAAAATTGTGATAATTCCGCTAAATATCGTCTTAAGTTATTTCTATTAAACTAATCATACTTTTTATATTTTTACCGTTAAGTTCACATTATTTTTACATCTAAAACAGGTCTTTAAAATACATTTGGGTGACTATAAAAGGTCGTAAAAAAATTTTGAAAAACTGGTGATAATTCAGCTAAATATCGTCTAAAGTCATTTGTATTTAACTAATCATACTTTTTATATTTTTAACGTTAAGTTCACAGTTTTTACATCTAAAACACGTCTTAACAATACATTTGAGTGAATAGAAAAAATAGAAAAAAAATTTGGTCAAAAATGGTGATAATTCCGCTAAATATCGTCTTAAGTCATTTCTATTAAACTAATCATACTTTATATATTTTTACCGTTAAGTTCACATTATTTTTACATCTAAAACAGGTCTTTAAAATACATTTGGGTGACTATAAAAGGTCGAAAAAAAATTTTGAAAAACTGGTGATAATTCCGCTAAATATCGTCTAAAATCACTTGTATTGAACTAATCATACTTTTTATATTTTTAACGTTACGTTCACAGTTTTTACTTCTAAAACACGTCTTAACAATACATTTGAGTGAATAAAAAAAATAGAAAAAAAATTTGCGAAAAAATTTGGTAAAAAATGGTGATAATTCCGCTTAATATCGTCTAAAGTCATTTGTATTGAACTATTCATACTTTTTATATTTTTAACGTTACGTTCACAGTTTTTACTTCTAAAACACGTCTTAACAATACATTTGAGTGAATAGAAAAAATAGAAAAAAAATTTGCGAAAATTTGGTATAAAATGGTGATAATTCCGCTAAATATCGTCTAAAGCCATTTCTATTAAACTAATCATACTTTTTATATTTTTACCGTTAAGTTCACATTATTTTACATCTAAAACACGCCTTAACAATACATTTGGGTGAATAGAAAAAATAGAAAAAAAATTTGGTCAAAAATGGTGATAATTCCGCTAAATATCGTCTAAAGTCATTTTTATTGAACTAATCATACTTTTTATATTTTTAACGTTAAGTTCACATTATTTTACATCTAAAACGCGCATTAACAATACATTTGGGTGAATAGAAAAAATAGAAAAAAAATTTGGTCAAAAATGGTGATAATTCCGCTAAATATCGTCTTAAGTTATTTCTATTAAACTAATCATACTTTTTATATTTTTACCATTAAGTTCACATTATTTTTACATCTAAAACAGGTCTTTAAAATACATTTGGGTGACTATAAAAGTTCGTAAAAAAATTTTGAAAAACTGGTGATAATTCCGCTAAATATCGTCTAAAGTCATTTGTATTGAACTAATCATACTTTTTATATTTTTAACGTTACGTTCACAGTTTTTACTTCTTAACAATACATTTGAGTGAATAGAAAAAATAGAAAAAAAATTTGCGAAAATTTGGTATAAAATGGTGATAATTCCGCTAAATATCGTCTAAAGCCATTTCTATTAAACTAATCATACTTTTTATATTTTTACCGTTAAGTTCACATTATTTTACATCTAAAACACGCCTTAACAATACATTTGGGTGAATAGAAAAAATAGAAAAAAAATTTGGTCAAAAATGGTGATAATTCCGCTAAATATCGTCTTAAGTCATTTCTATTAAACTAATCATACTTTTTATATTTTTACCGTTAAGTTCACATTATTTTTACATCTAAAACAGGTCTTTAAAATACATTTGGGTGACTATAAAAGGTCGTAAAAAAATTTTGAAAAACTGGTGATAATTCAGCTAAATATCGTCTAAAGTCATTTGCATTGAACTAATCATACTTTTTATATTTTTAACGTTAAGTTCACAGTTTTTACATCTAAAACACGTCTTAACAATACATTTGAGTGAATAGAAAAAATAGAAAAAAAATTTGGTCAAAAATGGTGATAATTCCGCTAAATATCGTTTTAAGTCATTTCTATTAAACTAATCATACTTTTTATATTTTTACCGTTAAGTTCACATTATTTTACATCCAAAACACGCCTTAACATTACATTTGGGTGAATAGAAAAAATAGAAAAAAAATTTTGAAAAACAGATGATGTATCCGCTAAATATCGTCTTAAGCCATTTCTATTAATTAATCATACTTTTTATATTTTTAACGTTAAGTTCACATTATTTTACATCTAAAACACACCTTAACAATACATTTGGGTGAATAGAAAAAATAGAAAAAAAATTTGGTCAAAAATGGTGATGAATCCGCTAAATATCGTCTTAAGCCATTTCTATTAATTAATCATACTTTTTATATTTTTAACGTTAAGTTCACATTATTTTACATCTAAAACACGCCTTAACAATACATTTGGGTGAATAGAAAAATAGAAAAAAAATTTGGTCAAAAATGGTGATAATTCCGCTAAATATCGTCTTAAGTCATTTCTATTAAACTAATCATACTTTATATATTTTTACCGTTAAGTTCACATTATTTTTACATCTAAAACAGGTCTTTAAAATACATTTGGGTGACTATAAAAGGTCGAAAAAAAATTTTGAAAAACTGGTGATAATTCCGCTAAATATCGTCTAAAATCACTTGTATTGAACTAATCATACTTTTTATATTTTTAACGTTATGTTCACAGTTTTTACTTCTAAAACACGTCTTAACAATACATTTGAGTGAATAGAAAAAATAGAAAAAAAATTTGCGAAAATTTGGTATAAAATGGTGATAATTCCGCTAAATATCGTCTAAAGCCATTTCTATTAAACTAATCATACTTTTTATATTTTTACCGTTAAGTTCACATTATTTTACATCTAAAACACGCCTTAACAATACATTTGGGTGAATAGAAAAAATAGAAAAAAAATTTGGTCAAAAATGGTGATAATTCCGCTAAATATCGTCTTAAGCCATTTCTATTAAACTAATCATACTTTTTATATTTTTAACGTTAAATTCACATTATTTTACATCTAAAACACTTCTTAACAATATATTTGGGTGAATAGAAAAAATAGAAAAAAAATTTGCGAAAAAATTTGGTAAAAAATGGTGATAATTCCGCTTAATATCGTCTAAAGTCATTTGTATTGAACTAATCATACTGTTTATATTTTTAACGTTAAGTTCACATTATTTTACATCTAAAACGCGCCTTAACAATACATTTGGGTGAATAGAAAAAATAGAAAAAAAATTTGGTCAAAAATTGTGATAATTCCGCTAAATATCGTCTTAAGCCATTTCTATTCAACTAATCATATTTTTTATATTTTTAACGTTAAGTTCACATTATTTTACATCTAAAACGCACCTTAACAATACATTTGGGTGAATAGAAAAAATAGAAAAAAAATTTGGTCAAAAATGGTGATAATTCCGCTAAATATCGTCTTAAGCCATTTCTATTAAACTAATCATACTTTTTATATTTTTAACGTTAAGTTAACATTATTTTACATCTAAAACACGCCTTAACAATACATTTGGGTGAATAGAAAAAATAGAAAAAAAATTTGGTCAAAAATGGTGATAATTCCGCTAAATATCGTCTAAAGTCATTTGTATTGAACTAATCATACTTTTTATATTTTTAACGTTAAGTTCACATTATTTTACATCCATAACACGCCTAAACATTACATTCGGGTGAATAGAAAAAATAGAAAAAAAATTTTGAAAAACAGGTGATGAATCCGCTAAATATCGTTTTAAGCCATTTCTATTAATTAATCATACTTTTTATATTTTTAACGTTAAGTTCACATTATTTTACATCTAAAACACGCCTTAACAATACATTTGGGTGAATGGAAAAAATAGAAAAAAAATTTGGTCAAAAATTGTGATAATTCCGCTAAATATCGTCTAAAGTCATTTTTATTGAACTAATCATACTTTTTATATTTTTAACGTTAAGTTCACATTATTTTACATCTAAAACGCGCATTAACAATACATTTGGGTGAATAGAAAAAATAGAAAAAAAATTTGGTCAAAAATGGTGATAATTCCGCTAAATATCGTCTTAAGTTATTTCTATTAAACTAATCATACTTTTTATATTTTTACCATTAAGTTCACATTATTTTTACATCTAAAACAGGTCTTTAAAATACATTTGGGTGACTATAAAAGTTCGTAAAAAAATTTTGAAAAACTGGTGATAATTCCGCTAAATATCGTCTAAAGTCATTTGTATTGAACTAATCATACTTTTTATATTTTTAACGTTACGTTCACAGTTTTTACTTCTTAACAATACATTTGAGTGAATAGAAAAAATAGAAAAAAAATTTGCGAAAATTTGGTATAAAATGGTGATAATTCCGCTAAATATCGTCTAAAGCCATTTCTATTAAACTAATCATACTTTTTATATTTTTACCGTTAAGTTCACATTATTTTACATCTAAAACACGCCTTAACAATACATTTGGGTGAATAGAAAAAATAGAAAAAAAATTTGGTCAAAAATGGTGATAATTCCGCTAAATATCGTCTTAAGTCATTTCTATTAAACTAATCATACTTTTTATATTTTTACCGTTAAGTTCACATTATTTTTACATCTAAAACAGGTCTTTAAAATACATTTGGGTGACTATAAAAGGTCGTAAAAAAATTTTGAAAAACTGGTGATAATTCAGCTAAATATCGTCTAAAGTCATTTGCATTGAACTAATCATACTTTTTATATTTTTAACGTTAAGTTCACAGTTTTTACATCTAAAACACGTCTTAACAATACATTTGAGTGAATAGAAAAAATAGAAAAAAAATTTGGTCAAAAATGGTGATAATTCCGCTAAATATCGTTTTAAGTCATTTCTATTAAACTAATCATACTTTTTATATTTTTACCGTTAAGTTCACATTATTTTACATCCAAAACACGCCTTAACATTACATTTGGGTGAATAGAAAAAATAGAAAAAAAATTTTGAAAAACAGATGATGTATCCGCTAAATATCGTCTTAAGCCATTTCTATTAATTAATCATACTTTTTATATTTTTAACGTTAAGTTCACATTATTTTACATCTAAAACACACCTTAACAATACATTTGGGTGAATAGAAAAAATAGAAAAAAAATTTGGTCAAAAATGGTGATGAATCCGCTAAATATCGTCTTAAGCCATTTCTATTAATTAATCATACTTTTTATATTTTTAACGTTAAGTTCACATTATTTTACATCTAAAACACGCCTTAACAATACATTTGGGTGAATAGAAAAATAGAAAAAAAATTTGGTCAAAAATGGTGATAATTCCGCTAAATATCGTCTTAAGTCATTTCTATTAAACTAATCATACTTTATATATTTTTACCGTTAAGTTCACATTATTTTTACATCTAAAACAGGTCTTTAAAATACATTTGGGTGACTATAAAAGGTCGAAAAAAAATTTTGAAAAACTGGTGATAATTCCGCTAAATATCGTCTAAAATCACTTGTATTGAACTAATCATACTTTTTATATTTTTAACGTTATGTTCACAGTTTTTACTTCTAAAACACGTCTTAACAATACATTTGAGTGAATAGAAAAAATAGAAAAAAAATTTGCGAAAATTTGGTATAAAATGGTGATAATTCCGCTAAATATCGTCTAAAGCCATTTCTATTAAACTAATCATACTTTTTATATTTTTACCGTTAAGTTCACATTATTTTACATCTAAAACACGCCTTAACAATACATTTGGGTGAATAGAAAAAATAGAAAAAAAATTTGGTCAAAAATGGTGATAATTCCGCTAAATATCGTCTTAAGTCATTTCTATTAAACTAATCATATTTTTTATATTTTTACCGTTAAGTTCACATTATTTTTACATCTAAAACAGGTCTTTAAAATACATTTGGGTGACTATAAAAGGTCGTAAAAAAATTTTGAAAAACTGGTGATAATTCCGCTAAATATCGTCTTAAGTTATTTCTATTAAACTAATCATACTTTTTATATTTTTACCATTAAGTTCACATTATTTTTACATCTAAAACAGGTCTTTGAAATACATTTGGGTGACTATAAAAGTTCGTAAAAAAATTTTGAAAAACTGGTGATAATTCCGCTAAATATCGTCTAAAGTCATTTGTATTGAACTAATCATACTTTTTATATTTTTAACGTTACGTTCACAGCTTTTACTTCTTAAACACGTCTTAACAATACATTTGAGTGAATAGAAAAAATAGAAAAAAAATTTGCGAAAATTTGGTATAAAATGGTGATAATTCCGCTAAATATCGTCTAAAGCCATTTCTATTAAAATAATCATACTTTTTATATTTTTACCGTTAAGTTCACATTATTTTACATCTAAAACACGCCTTAACAATACATTTGGGTGAATAGAAAAAATAGAAAAAAAATTTGGTCAAAAATGGTGATAATTCCGCTAAATATCGTCTGAAGCCATTTCTATTAAACTAATCATACTTTTTATATTTTTAACGTTAAATTCACATTATTTTACATCTAAAACACTTCTTAACAATATATTTGGGTGAATAGAAAAAATAGAAAAAAAATTTGCGAAAAAATTTGGTAAAAAATGGTGATAATTCCGCTTAATATCGTCTAAAGTCATTTGTATTGAACTAATCATACTGTTTATATTTTTAACGTTAAGTTCACATTATTTTACATCTAAAACGCGCCTTAACAATACATTTGGGTGAATAGAAAAAATAGAAAAAAAATTTGGTCAAAAATGGTGATAATTCCGCTAAATATCGTCTTAAGCCATTTCTATTAAACTAATCATACTTTTTATATTTTTAACGTTAAGTTAACATTATTTTACATCTAAAACACGCCTTAACAATACATTTGGGTGAATAGAAAAAATAGAAAAAAAATTTGGTCAAAAATGGTGATAATTCCGCTAAATATCGTCTAAAGTCATTTGTATTGAACTAATCATACTTTTTATATTTTTAACGTTAAGTTCACATTATTTTACATCCATAACACGCCTAAACATTACATTCGGGTGAATAGAAAAAATAGAAAAAAAATTTTGAAAAACAGGTGATGAATCCGCTAAATATCGTTTTAAGCCATTTCTATTAATTAATCATACTTTTTATATTTTTAACGTTAAGTTCACATTATTTTACATCTAAAACACGCCTTAACAATACATTTGGGTGAATAGAAAAAATAGAAAAAAAATTTGGTCAAAAATTGTGATAATTCCGCTAAATATCGTCTTAAGTTATTTCTATTAAACTAATCATACTTTTTATATTTTTAACGTTAAGTTCACATTATTTTACATCTAAAACACACCTTAACAATACATTTGGGTGAATAGAAAAAATAGAAAAAAAATTTGGTCAAAAATGGTGATAATTCCGCTAAATATCGTCTTAAGTCATTTCTATTAAACTAATCATACTTTATATATTTTTACCGTTAAGTTCACATTATTTTTACATCTAAAACAGGTCTTTAAAATACATTTGGGTGACTATAAAAGGTCGAAAAAAAATTTTGAAAAACTGGTGATAATTCCGCTAAATATCGTCTAAAATCACTTGTATTGAACTAATCATACTTTTTATATTTTTAACGTTACGTTCACAGTTTTTACTTCTAAAACACGTCTTAACAATACATTTGAGTGAATAGAAAAAATAGAAAAAAAATTTGCGAAAAAATTTGGTAAAAAATGGTGATAATTCCGCTTAATATCGTCTAAAGTCATTTGTATTGAACTAATCATACTTTTTATATTTTTAACGTTACGTTCACAGTTTTTACTTCTAAAACACGTCTTAACAATACATTTGAGTGAATAGAAAAAATAGAAAAAAAATTTGCGAAAATTTGGTATAAAATGGTGATAATTCCGCTAAATATCGTCTAAAGCCATTTCTATTAAACTAATCATACTTTTTATATTTTTACCGTTAAGTTCACATTATTTTACATCTAAAACACGCCTTAACAATACATTTGGGTGAATAGAAAAAATAGAAAAAAAATTTGGTCAAAAATGGTGATAATTCCGCTAAATATCGTCTTAAGCCATTTCTATTAAACTAATCATACTTTTTATATTTTTAACGTTAAATTCACATTATTTTACATCTAAAACACTTCTTAACAATATATTTGGGTGAATAGAAAAAATAGAAAAAAAATTTGCGAAAAAATTTGGTAAAAAATGGTGATAATTCCGCTTAATATCGTCTAAAGTAATTTGTATTGAACTAATCATACTGTTTATATTTTTAACGTTAAGTTCACATTATTTTACATCTAAAACGCGCCTTAACAATACATTTGGGTGAATAGAAAAAATAGAAAAAAAATTTGGTCAAAAATTGTGATAATTCCGCTAAATATCGTCTTAAGCCATTTCTATTCAACTAATCATATTTTTTATATTTTTAACGTTAAGTTCACATTATTTTACATCTAAAACGCACCTTAACAATACATTTGGGTGAATAGAAAAAATAGAAAAAAAATTTGGTCAAAAATGGTGATAATTCCGCTAAATATCGTCTTAAGCCATTTCTATTAAACTAATCATACTTTTTATATTTTTAACGTTAAGTTAACATTATTTTACATCTAAAACACGCCTTAACAATACATTTGGGTGAATAGAAAAAATAGAAAAAAAATTTGGTCAAAAATGGTGATAATTCCGCTAAATATCGTCTAAAGTCATTTGTATTGAACTAATCATACTTTTTATATTTTTAACGTTAAGTTCACATTATTTTACATCCATAACACGCCTAAACATTACATTCGGGTGAATAGAAAAAATAGAAAAAAAATTTTGAAAAACAGGTGATAATTCAGCTAAATATCGTCTAAAGTCATTTGTATTGAACTAATCATACTTTTTATATTTTTAACGTTAAGTTCACAGTTTTTACATCTAAAACACGTCTTAACAATACATTTGAGTGAATAGAAAAAATAGAAAAAAAATTTGGTCAAAAATGGTGATAATTCCGCTAAATATCGTCTTAAGTCATTTCTATTAAACTAATCATACTTTATATATTTTTACCGTTAAGTTCACATTATTTTTACATCTAAAACAGGTCTTTAAAATACATTTGGGTGACTATAAAAGGTCGAAAAAAAATTTTGAAAAACTGGTGATAATTCCGCTAAATATCGTCTAAAATCACTTGTATTGAACTAATCATACTTTTTATATTTTTAACGTTACGTTCACAGTTTTTACTTCTAAAACACGTCTTAACAATACATTTGAGTGAATAGAAAAAATAGAAAAAAAATTTGCGAAAAAATTTGGTAAAAAATGGTGATAATTCCGCTTAATATCGTCTAAAGTCATTTGTATTGAACTAATCATACTTTTTATATTTTTAACGTTACGTTCACAGTTTTTACTTCTAAAACACGTCTTAACAATACATTTGAGTGAATAGAAAAAATAGAAAAAAAATTTGCGAAAATTTGGTATAAAATGGTGATAATTCCGCTAAATATCGTCTAAAGCCATTTCTATTAAACTAATCATACTTTTTATATTTTTACCGTTAAGTTCACATTATTTTACATCTAAAACACGCCTTAACAATACATTTGGGTGAATAGAAAAAATAGAAAAAAAATTTGGTCAAAAATGGTGATAATTCCGCTAAATATCGTCTAAAGTCATTTTTATTGAACTAATCATACTTTTTATATTTTTAACGTTAAGTTCACATTATTTTACATCTAAAACGCGCCTTAACAATACATTTGGGTGAATAGAAAAAATAGAAAAAAAATTTGGTCAAAAATGGTGATGAATCCGCTAAATATCGTCTTAAGCCATTTCTATTAATTAATCATACTTTTTATATTTTTAACGTTAAGTTCACATTATTTTACATCTAAAACACGCCTTAACAATACATTTGGGTGAATAGAAAAATAGAAAAAAAATTTGGTCAAAAATGGTGATAATTCCGCTAAATATCGTCTTAAGTCATTTCTATTAAACTAATCATACTTTATATATTTTTACCGTTAGGTTCACATTATTTTTACATCTAAAACAGGTCTTTAAAATACATTTGGGTGACTATAAAAGGTCGTAAAAGAATTTTGAAAAACTGGTGATAATTCCGCTAAATATCGTCTTAAGTTATTTCTATTAAACTAATCATACTTTTTATATTTTTACCATTAAGTTCACATTATTTTTACATCTAAAACAGGTCTTTAAAATACATTTGGGTGACTATAAAAGTTCGTAAAAAAATTTTGAAAAACTGGTGATAATTCCGCTAAATATCGTCTAAAGTCATTTGTATTGAACTAATCATACTTTTTATATTTTTAACGTTACGTTCACAGTTTTTACTTCTTAAACACGTCTTAACAATACATTTGAGTGAATAGAAAAAATAGAAAAAAAATTTGCGAAAATTTGGTATAAAATGGTGATAATTCCGCTAAATATCGTCTAAAGCCATTTCTATTAAACTAATCATATTTTTTATATTTTTACCGTTAAGTTCACATTATTTTACATCTAAAACACGCCTTAACAATACATTTGGGTGAATAGAAAAAATAGAAAAAAAATTTGGTCAAAAATGGTGATAATTCCGCTAAATATCGTCTTAAGCCATTTCTATTAAACTAATCATACTTTTTATATTTTTAACGTTAAATTCACATTATTTTTACATCTAAAACAGGTCTTTAAAATACATTTGGGTGACTATAAAAGTTCGTAAAAAAATTTGGAAAAACTGGTGATAATTCCGCTAAATATCGTCTAAAGCCATTTCTATTAAACTAATCATATTTTTTATATTTTTACCGTTAAGTTCACATTATTTTACATCTAAAACACACCTTAACAATACATTTGGGTGAATAGAAAAAATAGAAAAAAAATTTGGTCAAAAATGGTGATAATTCCGCTAAATATCGTCTTAAGTCATTTCTATTAAACTAATCATACTTTATATATTTTTACCGTTAAGTTCACATTATTTTTACATCTAAAACAGGTCTTTAAAATACATTTGGGTGACTATAAAAGGTCGAAAAAAAATTTTGAAAAACTGGTGATAATTCCGCTAAATATCGTCTAAAATCACTTGTATTGAACTAATCATACTTTTTATATTTTTAACGTTACGTTCACAGTTTTTACTTCTAAAACACGTCTTAACAATACATTTGAGTGAATAGAAAAAATAGAAAAAAAATTTGCGAAAAAATTTGGTAAAAAATGGTGATAATTCCGCTTAATATCGTCTAAAGTCATTTGTATTGAACTAATCATACTTTTTATATTTTTAACGTTACGTTCACAGTTTTTACTTCTAAAACACGTCTTAACAATACATTTGAGTGAATAGAAAAAATAGAAAAAAAATTTGCGAAAATTTGGTATAAAATGGTGATAATTCCGCTAAATATCGTCTAATGCCATTTCTATTAAACTAATCATACTTTTTATATTTTTACCGTTAAGTTCACATTATTTTACATCTAAAACACGCCTTAACAATACATTTGGGTGAATAGAAAAAATAGAAAAAAAATTTGGTCAAAAATGGTGATAATTCCGCTAAATATCGTCTAAAGTCATTTTTATTGAACTAATCATACTTTTTATATTTTTAACGTTAAGTTCACATTATTTTACATCTAAAACGCGCCTTAACAATACATTTGGGTGAATAGAAAAAATAGAAAAAAAATTTGGTCAAAAATGGTGATGAATCCGCTAAATATCGTCTTAAGCCATTTCTATTAATTAATCATACTTTTTATATTTTTAACGTTAAGTTCACATTATTTTACATCTAAAACACGCCTTAACAATACATTTGGGTGAATAGAAAAATAGAAAAAAAATTTGGTCAAAAATGGTGATAATTCCGCTAAATATCGTCTTAAGTCATTTCTATTAAACTAATCATACTTTATATATTTTTACCGTTAGGTTCACATTATTTTTACATCTAAAACAGGTCTTTAAAATACATTTGGGTGACTATAAAAGGTCGTAAAAAAATTTTGAAAAACTGGTGATAATTCCGCTAAATATCGTCTTAAGTTATTTCTATTAAACTAATCATACTTTTTATATTTTTACCATTAAGTTCACATTATTTTTACATCTAAAACAGGTCTTAAAAATACATTTGGGTGACTATAAAAGTTCGTAAAAAAATTTTGAAAAACTGGTGATAATTCCGCTAAATATCGTCTAAAGTCATTTGTATTGAACTAATCATACTTTTTATATTTTTAACGTTACGTTCACAGTTTTTACTTCTTAAACACGTCTTAACAATACATTTGAGTGAATAGAAAAAATAGAAAAAAAATTTGCGAAAATTTGGTATAAAATGGTGATAATTCCGCTAAATATCGTCTAAAGCCATTTCTATTAAACTAATCATATTTTTTATATTTTTACCGTTAAGTTCACATTATTTTACATCTAAAACACGCCTTAACAATACATTTGGGTGAATAGAAAAAATAGAAAAAAAATTTGGTCAAAAATGGTGATAATTCCGCTAAATATCGTCTTAAGCCATTTCTATTAAACTAATCATACTTTTTATATTTTTAACGTTAAATTCACATTATTTTACATCTAAAACACTTCTTAACAATATATTTGGGTGAATAGAAAAAATAGAAAAAAAATTTGCGAAAAAATTTGGTAAAAAATGGTGATAATTCCGCTTAATATCGTCTAAAGTCATTTGTATTGAACTAATCATACTGTTTATATTTTTAACGTTAAGTTCACATTATTTTACATCTAAAACGCGCCTTAACAATACATTTGGGTGAATAGAAAAAATAGAAAAAAAATTTGGTCAAAAATTGTGATAATTCCGCTAAATATCGTCTTAAGCCATTTCTATTCAACTAATCATATTTTTTATATTTTTAACGTTAAGTTCACATTATTTTACATCTAAAACGCACCTTAACAATACATTTGGGTGAATAGAAAAAATAGAAAAAAAATTTGGTCAAAAATGGTGATAATTCCGCTAAATATCGTCTTAAGCCATTTCTATTAAACTAATCATACTTTTTATATTTTTAACGTTAAGTTAACATTATTTTACATCTAAAACACGCCTTAACAATACATTTGGGTGAATAGAAAAAATAGAAAAAAAATTTGGTCAAAAATGGTGATAATTCCGCTAAATATCGTCTAAAGTCATTTGTATTGAACTTATCATACTTTTTATATTTTTAACGTTAAGTTCACATTATTTTACATCCATAACACGCCTAAACATTACATTCGGGTGAATAGAAAAAATAGAAAAAAAATTTTGAAAAACAGGTGATGAATCCGCTAAATATCGTTTTAAGCCATTTCTATTAATTAATCATACTTTTTATATTTTTAACGTTAAGTTCACATTATTTTACATCTAAAACACGCCTTAACAATACATTTGGGTGAATAGAAAAAATAGAAAAAAAATTTGGTCAAAAATTGTGATAATTCCGCTAAATATCGTCTTAAGTTATTTCTATTAAACTAATCATACTTTTTATATTTTTACCGTTAAGTTCACATTATTTTTACATCTAAAACAGGTCTTTAAAATACATTTGGGTGACTATAAAAGGTCGTAAAAAAATTTTGAAAAACTGGTGATAATTCAGCTAAATATCGTCTAAAGTCATTTGTATTGAACTAATCATACTTTTTATATTTTTAACGTTAAGTTCACAGTTTCTACATCTAAAACACGTCTTAACAATACATTTGAGTGAATAGAAAAAATAGAAAAAAAATTTTGAAAAACAGGTGATGAATCCGCTAAATATCGTCTTAAGTCATTTCTATATAACTAATCATACTTTTTATATTTTTAACGTTAAGTTCACAGTTTTTTACATCTGAAACACGTCTTAACAATACATTTGGGTGAATAGAAAAAATAGAAAAATATTTGGTCAAAAATGTTGATAATTCCGCTAAATATCGTCTTAAGTCATTTCTATTAAACTAATCAAACTTTTTATATTTTTAACGTTAAGTTCACAGTTTTTTACATCTAAAACACGTCTTAACAATACATTTGGGTGAATAGAAAAATTAGAAAAAAAATTTGCGAAAAAATTTGGTAAAAAATGGTGATAATTCCGCTAAATATCGTCTTAAGTCATTTCTATTAAACTAATCATACTTTTTATATTTTTAACGTTAAGTTCACAGTTTTTTATATCTGAAACACGTCTTAACAATACATTTGGGTGAATAGAAAAAATAGAAAAATATTAGGTCAAAAATGGTGATAATTCCACTAAATATCGTCTTAAGTCATTTCTATTAAACTAATCAAACTTTTTATATTTTTACCGTTAAGTTCACATTATTTTACATCTAAAACAAGCCTTAACAATACATTTGGGTGAATAGAAAAAATAGAAAAAAATTTGGTAAAAAATGGTGATAATTCCGCTAAATATCGTCTTAAGCCATTTCTATTAAACTAATCATACTTTTTATATTTTTAACGTTAAGTTCACATTATTTTACATCTAAAACACGCCTTAACAATACATTTGGGTGAATAGAAAAATAGAAAAGTATTTGGTCAAAAATGGTGATAATTCCGCTAAATATCGTCTTAGTCATTTCTATTAAACTAATCAAACTTTTTATATTTTTAACGTTAAGTTCACATTATTTTACATCTAAAACACGCCTTAACAATACATTTGGGTGAATAGAAAAAATAGAAAAAAAATTTGGTCAAAAATGGTGATAATTCCACTAAATATCGTCTTAAGTCATTTCTATATAACTAATCATACTTTTTATATTTTTAACGTTAAGTTCACAGTTTTTTACATCTGAAACACGTCTTAACAATACATTTGGGTGAATAGAAAAAATAGAAAAATATTTGGTCAAAAATGGTGATAATTCCGCTAAATATCGTCTTAAGTCATTTCTATTAAACTAATCAAACTTTTTATATTTTTAACGTTAAGTTCACATTATTTTACATCTAAAACACGCCTTAACAATACATTTGGGTGAATAGAAAAAATAGAAAAAAAATTTGGTCAAAAATGGTGATAATTCCACTAAATATCGTCTTAAGTCATTTCTATTTAACTAATCATACTTTTTATATTTTTAACGTTAAGTTCACAGTTTTTTACATCTGAAACACGTCTTAACAATACATTTGGGTGAATAGAAAAAATAGAAAAATATTTGGTCAAAAATGGTGATAATTCCGCTAAATATCGTCTTAAGTCATTTCTATTAAACTAATCAAACTTTTTATATTTTTAACGTTAAGTTCACAGTTTTTTACATCTAAAACACGTCTTAACAATACATTTGGGTGAATAGAAAAATTAGAAAAAAAATTTGAGAAAAAATTTGGTAAAAAATGGTGATAATTCCGCTAAATATCGTCTTAAGCCATTTCTATTAAACTAATCATACTTTTTATATTTTTAACGTTAAGTTCACATTATTTTACATCCAAAACACGCCTTAACATTACATTTGGGTGAATAGAAAAAATAGAAAAAAAATTTTGAAAAACAGGTGATGAATCCGCTAAATATCGTCTTAAGCCATTTTTTTTAATTAATCATACTTTTTATATTTTTAACGTTAAGTTCACATTATTTTACATCTAAAACACAGCTTAACAATACATTTGGGTTAATAGAAAAAATAGAAAAAAAATTTGGTCAAAAATGGTGATAATTCTGCTAAATATCGTCTTAAGTCATTTCTATTAAACTAATCAAACTTTTTATATTTTTAACGTTAAGTTCACATTATTTTACATCTAAAACACGCCTTAACAATACATTTGGGTGAATAGAAAAAATAGAAAAAAAATTTGGTCAAAAATGGTGATAATTCCACTAAATATCGTCTTAAGTCATTTCTATTTAACTAATCATACTTTTTATATTTTTAACGTTAAGTTCACAGGTTTTTTACATCTAAAACACGTCTTAACAATACATTTGGGTGAATAGAAAAAATAGAAAAATATTTGGTCAAAAATGGTGATAATTCCGCTAAATATCGTCTTAAGTCATTTCTATTAAACTAATCAAACTTTTTATATTTTTAACGTTAAGTTCACAGTTTTTTACATCTAAAACACGTCTTAACAATACATTTGGGTGAATAGAAAAAATAGAAAAAAAATTTGCGAAAAAATTTGGTAAAAAATGGTGATAATTCCGCTAAATATCGTCTTAAGCCATTTCTATTAAACTAATCATACTTTTTATATTTTTAACGTTAAGTTCACATTATTTTACATCTAAAACACGCCTTAACAATACATTTGGGTGAATAGAAAAAATAGAAAAGTATTTGGTCAAAAATGGTGATAATTCCGCTAAATATCGTCTTAAGTCATTTCTATTAAACTAATCAAACTTTTTATATTTTTAACGTTAAGTTCACATTATTTTACATCTAAAACACGCCTTAACAATACATTTGGGTAAATAGAAAAAATAGAAAAAAAATTAGGTCAAAAATGGTGATAATTCCACCAAATATCGTCTTAAGTCATTTCTATTAAACTAATCAAACTTTTTATATTTTTAACGTTAAGTTCACATTATTTTACATCTAAAACAAGCCTTAACAATACATTTGGGTGAATAGAAAAAATAGAAAAAAATTTGGTAAAAAATGGTGATAATTCCGCTAAATATCGTCTTAAGCCATTTCTATTAAACTAATCATACTTTTTATATTTTTAACGTTAAGTTCACATTATTTTACATCTAAAACACGCCTTAACAATACATTTGGGTGAATAGAAAAATAGAAAAGTATTTGGTCAAAAATGGTGATAATTCCGCTAAATATCGTCTTAAGTCATTTCTATTAAACTAATCAAACTTTTTATATTTTTAACGTTAAGTTCACATTATTTTACATCTAAAACACGCCTTAACAATACATTTGGGTGAATAGAAAAAATAGAAAAAAAATTTGGTCAAAAATGGTGATAATTCCACTAAATATCGTCTTAAGTCATTTCTATATAACTAATCATACTTTTTATATTTTTAACGTTAAGTTCACATTATTTTTCATCTAAAACACGCCTTAACAATACATTTGGGTGAATAGAAAAAATAGAAAAGTATTTGGTCAAAAATGGTGATAATTCCGCTAAATATCGTCTTAAGTCATTTCTATTAAACTAATCAAACTTTTTATATTTTTAACGTTAAGTTCACATTATTTTACATCTAAAACGCGCCTTAACAATACATTTGGGTGAATAGAAAAAATAGAAAAAAAATTTGGTCAAAAATGGTGATGAATCCGCTAAATATCGTCTTAAGCCATTTCTATTAATTAATCATACTTTTTATATTTTTAACGTTAAGTTCACATTATTTTACATCTAAAACACGCCTTAACAATACATTAGGGTGAATAGAAAAAATAGAAAAAAAATTTGGTCAAAAATGGTGATAATTCCGCTAAATATCGTCTTAAGTTATTTCTATTAAACTAATCATACTTTTTATATTTTTACCATTAAGTTCACATTATTTTTACATCTAAAACAGGTCTTTAAAATACATTTGGGTGACTATAAAAGTTCGTAAAAAAATTTTGAAAAACTGGTGATAATTCCGCTAAATATCGTCTTAAGTCATTTCTATTAAACTAATCAAACTTTTTATATTTTTAACGTTAAGTTCACAGTTTTTTACATCTAAAACACGTCTTAACAATACATTTGGGTGAATAGAAAAAATAGAAAAAAAATTTGCGAAAAAATTTGGTAAAAAATGGTGATAATTCCGCTAAATATCGTGTTAAGCCATTTCTATTAAACTAATCATACTTTTTATATTTTTAACGTTAAGTTCACATTATTTTACATCTAAAACACGCCTTAACAATACATTTGGGTGAATAGAAAAAATAGAAAAGTATTTGGTCAAAAATGGTGATAATTCCGCTAAATATCGTCTTAAGTCATTTCTATTAAACTAATCAAACTTTTTATATTTTTAACGTTAAGTTCACATTATTTTACATCTAAAACACGCCTTAACAATACATTTGGGTGAATAGAAAAAATAGAAAAAAAATTTGGTCAAAAATGGTGATAATTCCACTAAATATCGTCTTAAGTCATTTCTATTAAACTAATCAAACTTTTTATATTTTTAACGTTAAGTTCACATTATTTTACATCTAAAACACGCCTTAACAATACATTTGGGTGAATAGAAAAAATAGAAAAAAAATTTGGTCAAAAATGGTGAAAATTCCACTAAATATCGTCTTAAGTCATTTCTATTTAACTAATCATACTTTTTATATTTTTAACGTTAAGTTACAGTTTTTTACATCTAAAACACGTCTTAACAATACATTTGGGTGAATAGAAAAAATAGAAAAATATTTGGTTAAAAATGGTGATAATTCCGCTAAATATCGTCTTAAGTCATTTCTATTAAACTAATCAAACTTTTTATATTTTTAACGTTAAGTTCACAGTTTTTTACATCTAAAACACGTCTTAACAATACATTTGGGTGAATAGAAAAAATAGAAAAAAAATTTGCGAAAAAATTTGGTAAAAAATGGTGATAATTCCGCTAAATATCGTCTTAAGCCATTTCTATTAAACTAATCATACTTTTTATATTTTTAACGTTAAGTTCACATTATTTTTCATCTAAAACACGCCTTAACAATACATTTGGGTGAATAGAAAAAATAGAAAAGTATTTGGTCAAAAATGGTGATAATTCCGCTAAATATCGTCTTAAGTCATTTCTATTAAACTAATCAAACTTTTTATATTTTTAACGTTAAGTTCACATTATTTTACATCTAAAACACGCCTTAACAATACATTTGGGTGAATAGAAAAAATAGAAAAAAAATTTGGTCAAAAATGGTGATAATTCCACTAAATATCGTCTTAAGTCATTTCTATTTAACTAATCATACTTTTTATATTTTTAACGTTAAGTTCACAGTTTTTTACATCTGAAACACGTCTTAACAATACATTTGGGTGAATAGAAAAAATAGAAAAATATTTGGTCAAAAATGGTGATAATTCCGCTAAATATCGTCTTAAGTCATTTCTATTAAACTAATCAAACTTTTTATATTTTTAACGTTAAGTTCACATTATTTTACATCTAAAACACAGCTTAACAATACATTTGGGTTAATAGAAAAAATAGAAATAAAATTTGGTCAAAAATGGTGATAATTCTGCTAAATATCGTCTTAAGTCATTTCTATTAAACTAATCAAACTTTTTATATTTTTAACGTTAAGTTCACATTATTTTACATCTAAAACACGCCTTAACAATACATTTGGGTGAATAGAAAAAATAGAAAAAAAATTTGGTCAAAAATGGTGATAATTCCACTAAATATCGTCTTAAGTCATTTCTATTTAACTAATCATACTTTTTATATTTTTAACGTTAAGTTCACAGTTTTTTACATCTAAAACACGTCTTAACAATACATTTGGGTGAATAGAAAAAATAGAAAAATATTTGGTCAAAAATGGTGATAATTCCGCTAAATATCGTCTTAAGTCATTTCTATTAAACTAATCAAACTTTTTATATTTTTAACGTTAAGTTCACAGTTTTTTACATCTAAAACACGTCTTAACAATACATTTGGGTGAATAGAAAAAATAGAAAAAAAATTTGCGAAAAAATTTGGTAAAAAATGGTGATAATTCCGCAAAATATCGTCTTAAGCCATTTCTATTAAACTAATCATACTTTTTATATTTTTAACGTTAAGTTCACATTATTTTACATCTAAAACACGCCTTAACAATACATTTGGGTGAATAGAAAAAATAGAAAAGTATTTGGTCAAAAATGGTGATAATTCCGCTAAATATCGTCTTAAGTCATTTCTATTAAACTAATCAAACTTTTTATATTTTTAACGTTAAGTTCACATTATTTTACATCTAAAACACGCCTTAACAATACATTTGGGTGAATAGAATAATAGAAAAGTATTTGGTCAAAAATGGTGATAATTCCGCTAAATATCGTCTTAAGTCATTTCTATTAAACTAATCAAACTTTTTATATTTTTAACGTTAAGTTCACATTATTTTACATCTAAAACACGCCTTAACAATACATTTGGGTGAATAGAAAAAATAGAAAAAAAATTTGGTCAAAAATGGTGATAATTCCACTAAATATCGTCTTAAGTCATTTCTATATAACTAATCATACTTTTTATATTTTTAACGTTAAGTTCACAGTTTTTTACATCTGAAACACGTCTTAACAATACATTTGGGTGAATAGAAAAAATAGAAAAATATTTGGTCAAAAATGTTGATAATTCCGCTAAATATCGTCTTAAGTCATTTCTATTAAACTAATCAAACTTTTTATATTTTTAACGTTAAGTTCACATTATTTTACATCTAAAACACGCCTTAACAATACATTTGGGTGAATAGAAAAAATAGAAAAAAAATTTGGTCAAAAATGGTGATAATTCCACTAAATATCGTCTTAAGTCATTTCTATTAAACTAATCAAACTTTTTATATTTTTAACGTTAAGTTCACATTATTTTACATCTAAAACACGCCTTAACAATACATTTGGGTGAATAGAAAAAATAGAAAAAAAATTTGGTCAAAAATGGTGATAATTCCACTAAATATCGTCTTAAGTCATTTCTATTTAACTAATCATACTTTTTATATTTTTAACGTTAAGTTCACAGTTTTTTACATCTGAAACACGTCTTAACAATACATTTGGGTGAATAGAAAAAATAGAAAAATATTTGGTCAAAAATGGTGATAATTCCGCTAAAAATCGTCTTAAGTCATTTCTAATAAACTAATCAAACTTTTTATATTTTTAACGTTAAGTTCACAGTTTTTTACATCTAAAACACGTCTTAACAATACATTTGGGTGAATAGAAAAATTAGAAAAAAAATTTGCGAAAAAATTTGGTAAAAAATGGTGATAATTCCGCTAAATATCGTCTTAAGTCATTTCTATTAAACTAATCATACTTTTTATATTTTTAACGTTAAGTTCACAGTTTTTTACATCTGAAACACGTCTTAACAATACATTTGGGTGAATAGAAAAAATAGAAAAATATTAGGTCAAAAATGGTGATAATTCCACTAAATATCGTCTTAAGTCATTTCTATTAAACTAATCAAACTTTTTATATTTTTAACGTTAAGTTCACAGTTTTTTACATCTGAAACACGTCTTAACAATACATTTGGGTGAATAGAAAAAATAGAAAAATATTTGGTCAAAAATGGTGATAATTCCGCTAAATATCGTCTTAAGCCATTTCTATTAAACTAATCATACTTTTTATATTTTTAACGTTAAGTTCACATTATTTTACATCTAAAACACACCTTAACAATACATTTGGGTGAATAGAAAAATAGAAAAGTATTTGGTCAAAAATGGTGATAATTCCGCTAAATATCGTCTTAGTCATTTCTATTAAACTAATCAAACTTTTTATATTTTTAACGTTAAGTTCACATTATTTTACATCTAAAACACGCCTTAACAATACATTTGGGTGAATAGAAAAAATAGAAAAAAAATTTGGTCAAAAATGGTGATAATTCCGCTAAATATCGTCTTAAGCCATTTCTATTAAACTAATCATACTTTTTATATTTTTAACGTTAAGTTCACATTATTTTACATCTAAAACACGCCTTAACAATACATTTGGGTGAATAGAATAATAGAAAAGTATTTGGTCAAAAATGGTGATAATTCCGCTAAATATCGTCTTAAGTCATTTCTATTAAACTAATCAAACTTTTTATATTTTTAACGTTAAGTTCACATTATTTTACATCTAAAACACGCCTTAACAATACATTTGGGTGAATAGAAAAAATAGAAAAAAAATTTGGTCAAAAATGGTGATAATTCCACTAAATATCGTCTTAAGTCATTTCTATATAACTAATCATACTTTTTATATTTTTAACGTTAAGTTCACAGTTTTTTACATCTGAAACACGTCTTAACAATACATTTGGGTGAATAGAAAAAATAGAAAAATATTTGGTCAAAAATGTTGATAATTCCGCTAAATATCGTCTTAAGTCATTTCTATTAAACTAATCAAACTTTTTATATTTTTAACGTTAAGTTCACATTATTTTACATCTAAAACACGCCTTAACAATACATTTGGGTGAATAGAAAAAATAGAAAAAAAATTTGGTCAAAAATGGTGATAATTCCACTAAATATCGTCTTAAGTCATTTCTATTAAACTAATCAAACTTTTTATATTTTTAACGTTAAGTTCACATTATTTTACATCTAAAACACGCCTTAACAATACATTTGGGTGAATAGAAAAAATAGAAAAAAAATTTGGTCAAAAATGGTGATAATTCCACTAAATATCGTCTTAAGTCATTTCTATTTAACTAATCATACTTTTTATATTTTTAACGTTAAGTTCACAGTTTTTTACATCTGAAACACGTCTTAACAATACATTTGGGTGAATAGAAAAAATAGAAAAATATTTGGTCAAAAATGGTGATAATTCCGCTAAATATCGTCTTAAGTCATTTCTAATAAACTAATCAAACTTTTTATATTTTTAACGTTAAGTTCACAGTTTTTTACATCTAAAACACGTCTTAACAATACATTTGGGTGAATAGAAAAATTAGAAAAAAAATTTGCGAAAAAATTTGGTAAAAAATGGTGATAATTCCGCTAAATATCGTCTTAAGTCATTTCTATTAAACTAATCATACTTTTTATATTTTTAACGTTAAGTTCACATTTTTTTACATCTGAAACACGTCTTAACAATACATTTGGGTGAATAGAAAAAATAGAAAAATATTAGGTCAAAAATGGTGATAATTCCACTAAATATCGTCTTAAGTCATTTCTATTAAACTAATCAAACTTTTTATATTTTTACCGTTAAGTTCACATTATTTTACATCTAAAACAAGCCTTAACAATACATTTGGGTGAATAGAAAAAATAGAAAAAAATTTGGTAAAAAATGGTGATAATTCCGCTAAATATCGTCTTAAGCCATTTCTATTAAACTAATCATACTTTTTATATTTTTAACGTTAAGTTCACATTATTTTACATCTAAAACACACCTTAACAATACATTTGGGTGAATAGAAAAATAGAAAAGTATTTGGTCAAAAATGGTGATAATTCCGCTAAATATCGTCTTAGTCATTTCTATTAAACTAATCAAACTTTTTATATTTTTAACGTTAAGTTCACATTATTTTACATCTAAAACACGCCTTAACAATACATTTGGGTGAATAGAAAAAATAGAAAAAAAATTTGGTCAAAAATGGTGATAATTCCACTAAATATCGTCTTAAGTCATTTCTATATAACTAATCATACTTTTTATATTTTTAACGTTAAGTTCACAGTTTTTTACATCTGAAACACGTCTTAACAATACATTTGGGTGAATAGAAAAAATAGAAAAATATTTGGTCAAAAATGGTGATAATTCCGCTAAATATCGTCTTAAGTCATTTCTATTAAACTAATCAAACTTTTTATATTTTTAACGTTAAGTTCACATTATTTTACATCTAAAACACGCCTTAACAATACATTTGGGTGAATAGAAAAAATAGAAAAAAAATTTGGTCAAAAATGGTGATAATTCCACTAAATATCGTCTTAAGTCATTTCTATTTAACTAATCATACTTTTTATATTTTTAACGTTAAGTTCACAGTTTTTTACATCTGAAACACGTCTTAACAATACATTTGGGTGAATAGAAAAAATAGAAAAATATTTGGTCAAAAATGGTGATAATTCCGCTAAATATCGTCTTAAGTCATTTCTATAAAACTAATCAAACTTTTTATATTTTTAACGTTAAGTTCACAGTTTTTTACATCTAAAACACGTCTTAACAATACATTTGGGTGAATAGAAAAATTAGAAAAAAAATTTGCGAAAAAATTTGGTAAAAAATGGTGATAATTCCGCTAAATATCGTCTTAAGCCATTTCTATTAAACTAATCATACTTTTTATATTTTTAACGTTAAGTTCACATTATTTTACATCCAAAAAACGCCTTAACATTACATTTGGGTGAATAGAAAAAATAGAAAAAAAATTTTGAAAAACAGGTGATGAATCCGCTAAATATCGTCTTAAGCCATTTTTTTTAATTAATCATACTTTTTATATTTTTAACGTTAAGTTCACATTATTTTACATCTAAAACACAGCTTAACAATACATTTGGGTTAATAGAAAAAATAGAAAAAAAATTTGGTCAAAAATGGTGATAATTCTGCTAAATATCGTCTTAAGTCATTTCTATTAAACTAATCAAACTTTTTATATTTTTAACGTTAAGTTCACATTTTTTTACATCTAAAACACGCCTTAACAATACATTTGGGTGAATAGAAAAAATAGAAAAGTATTTGGTCAAAAATGGTGATAATTCCGCTAAATATCGTCTTAAGTCATTTCTATTAAACTAATCAAACTTTTTATATTTTTAACGTTAAGTTCACATTATTTTACATCTAAAACACGCCTTAACAATACATTTGGGTGAATAGAAAAAATAGAAAAAAAATTTGGTCAAAAATGGTGATAATTCCACTAAATATCGTCTTAAGTCATTTCTATTAAACTAATCAAACTTTTTATATTTTTAACGTTAAGTTCACATTATTTTACATCTAAAACACGCCTTAACAATACATTTGGGTGAATAGAAAAAATAGAAAAAAAATTTGGTCAAAAATGGTGAAAATTCCACTAAATATCGTCTTAAGTCATTTCTATTTAACTAATCATACTTTTTATATTTTTAACGTTAAGTTCACAGTTTTTTACATCTAAAACACGTCTTAACAATACATTTGGGTGAATAGAAAAATTAGAAAAAAAATTTGCGAAAAAATTTGGTAAAAAATGGTGATAATTCCGCTAAATATCGTCTTAAGTCATTTCTATTAAACTAATCATACTTTTTATATTTTTAACGTTAAGTTCACATTTTTTTACATCTGAAACACGTCTTAACAATACATTTGGGTGAATAGAAAAAATAGAAAAATATTAGGTCAAAAATGGTGATAATTCCACTAAATATCGTCTTAAGTCATTTCTATTAAACTAATCAAACTTTTTATATTTTTACCGTTAAGTTCACATTATTTTACATCTAAAACAAGCCTTAACAATACATTTGGGTGAATAGAAAAAATAGAAAAAAATTTGGTAAAAAATGGTGATAATTCCGCTAAATATCGTCTTAAGCCATTTCTATTAAACTAATCATACTTTTTATATTTTTAACGTTAAGTTCACATTATTTTACATCTAAAACACACCTTAACAATACATTTGGGTGAATAGAAAAATAGAAAAGTATTTGGTCAAAAATGGTGATAATTCCGCTAAATATCGTCTTAGTCATTTCTATTAAACTAATCAAACTTTTTATATTTTTAACGTTAAGTTCACATTATTTTACATCTAAAACACGCCTTAACAATACATTTGGGTGAATAGAAAAAATAGAAAAAAAATTTGGTCAAAAATGGTGATAATTCCACTAAATATCGTCTTAAGTCATTTCTATATAACTAATCATACTTTTTATATTTTTAACGTTAAGTTCACAGTTTTTTACATCTGAAACACGTCTTAACAATACATTTGGGTGAATAGAAAAAATAGAAAAATATTTGGTCAAAAATGGTGATAATTCCGCTAAATATCGTCTTAAGTCATTTCTATTAAACTAATCAAACTTTTTATATTTTTAACGTTAAGTTCACATTATTTTACATCTAAAACACGCCTTAACAATACATTTGGGTGAATAGAAAAAATAGAAAAAAAATTTGGTCAAAAATGGTGATAATTCCACTAAATATCGTCTTAAGTCATTTCTATTTAACTAATCATACTTTTTATATTTTTAACGTTAAGTTCACAGTTTTTTACATCTGAAACACGTCTTAACAATACATTTGGGTGAATAGAAAAAATAGAAAAATATTTGGTCAAAAATGGTGATAATTCCGCTAAATATCGTCTTAAGTCATTTCTATAAAACTAATCAAACTTTTTATATTTTTAACGTTAAGTTCACAGTTTTTTACATCTAAAACACGTCTTAACAATACATTTGGGTGAATAGAAAAATTAGAAAAAAAATTTGCGAAAAAATTTGGTAAAAAATGGTGATAATTCCGCTAAATATCGTCTTAAGCCATTTCTATTAAACTAATCATACTTTTTATATTTTTAACGTTAAGTTCACATTATTTTACATCCAAAAAACGCCTTAACATTACATTTGGGTGAATAGAAAAAATAGAAAAAAAATTTTGAAAAACAGGTGATGAATCCGCTAAATATCGTCTTAAGCCATTTTTTTTAATTAATCATACTTTTTATATTTTTAACGTTAAGTTCACATTATTTTACATCTAAAACACAGCTTAACAATACATTTGGGTTAATAGAAAAAATAGAAAAAAAATTTGGTCAAAAATGGTGATAATTCTGCTAAATATCGTCTTAAGTCATTTCTATTAAACTAATCAAACTTTTTATATTTTTAACGTTAAGTTCACATTTTTTTACATCTAAAACACGCCTTAACAATACATTTGGGTGAATAGAAAAAATAGAAAAGTATTTGGTCAAAAATGGTGATAATTCCGCTAAATATCGTCTTAAGTCATTTCTATTAAACTAATCAAACTTTTTATATTTTTAACGTTAAGTTCACATTATTTTACATCTAAAACACGCCTTAACAATACATTTGGGTGAATAGAAAAAATAGAAAAAAAATTTGGTCAAAAATGGTGATAATTCCACTAAATATCGTCTTAAGTCATTTCTATTAAACTAATCAAACTTTTTATATTTTTAACGTTAAGTTCACATTATTTTACATCTAAAACACGCCTTAACAATACATTTGGGTGAATAGAAAAAATAGAAAAAAAATTTGGTCAAAAATGGTGAAAATTCCACTAAATATCGTCTTAAGTCATTTCTATTTAACTAATCATACTTTTTATATTTTTAACGTTAAGTTACAGTTTTTTACATCTAAAACACGTCTTAACAATACATTTGGGTGAATAGAAAAAATAGAAAAATATTTGGTTAAAAATGGTGATAATTCCGCTAAATATCGTCTTAAGTCATTTCTATTAAACTAATCAAACTTTTTATATTTTTAACGTTAAGTTCACAGTTTTTTACATCTAAAACACGTCTTAACAATACATTTGGGTGAATAGAAAAAATAGAAAAAAAATTTGCGAAAAAATTTGGTAAAAAATGGTGATAATTCCGCTAAATATCGTCTTAAGCCATTTCTATTAAACTAATCATACTTTTTATATTTTTAACGTTAAGTTCACATTATTTTTCATCTAAAACACGCCTTAACAATACATTTGGGTGAATAGAAAAAATAGAAAAGTATTTGGTCAAAAATGGTGATAATTCCGCTAAATATCGTCTTAAGTCATTTCTATTAAACTAATCAAACTTTTTATATTTTTAACGTTAAGTTCACATTATTTTACATCTAAAACACGCCTTAACAATACATTTGGGTGAATAGAAAAAATAGAAAAAAAATTTGGTCAAAAATGGTGATAATTCCACTAAATATCGTCTTAAGTCATTTCTATTTAACTAATCATACTTTTTATATTTTTAACGTTAAGTTCACAGTTTTTTACATCTGAAACACGTCTTAACAATACATTTGGGTGAATAGAAAAAATAGAAAAATATTTGGTCAAAAATGGTGATAATTCCGCTAAATATCGTCTTAAGTCATTTCTATTAAACTAATCAAACTTTTTATATTTTTAACGTTAAGTTCACATTATTTTACATCTAAAACACAGCTTAACAATACATTTGGGTTAATAGAAAAAATAGAAATAAAATTTGGTCAAAAATGGTGATAATTCTGCTAAATATCGTCTTAAGTCATTTCTATTAAACTAATCAAACTTTTTATATTTTTAACGTTAAGTTCACATTATTTTACATCTAAAACACGCCTTAACAATACATTTGGGTGAATAGAAAAAATAGAAAAAAAATTTGGTCAAAAATGGTGATAATTCCACTAAATATCGTCTTAAGTCATTTCTATTTAACTAATCATACTTTTTATATTTTTAACGTTAAGTTCACAGTTTTTTACATCTAAAACACGTCTTAACAATACATTTGGGTGAATAGAAAAAATAGAAAAATATTTGGTCAAAAATGGTGATAATTCCGCTAAATATCGTCTTAAGTCATTTCTATTAAACTAATCAAACTTTTTATATTTTTAACGTTAAGTTCACAGTTTTTTACATCTAAAACACGTCTTAACAATACATTTGGGTGAATAGAAAAAATAGAAAAAAAATTTGCGAAAAAATTTGGTAAAAAATGGTGATAATTCCGCAAAATATCGTCTTAAGCCATTTCTATTAAACTAATCATACTTTTTATATTTTTAACGTTAAGTTCACATTATTTTACATCTAAAACACGCCTTAACAATACATTTGGGTGAATAGAAAAAATAGAAAAGTATTTGGTCAAAAATGGTGATAATTCCGCTAAATATCGTCTTAAGTCATTTCTATTAAACTAATCAAACTTTTTATATTTTTAACGTTAAGTTCACATTATTTTACATCTAAAACACGCCTTAACAATACATTTGGGTGAATAGAATAATAGAAAAGTATTTGGTCAAAAATGGTGATAATTCCGCTAAATATCGTCTTAAGTCATTTCTATTAAACTAATCAAACTTTTTATATTTTTAACGTTAAGTTCACATTATTTTACATCTAAAACACGCCTTAACAATACATTTGGGTGAATAGAAAAAATAGAAAAAAAATTTGGTCAAAAATGGTGATAATTCCACTAAATATCGTCTTAAGTCATTTCTATATAACTAATCATACTTTTTATATTTTTAACGTTAAGTTCACAGTTTTTTACATCTGAAACACGTCTTAACAATACATTTGGGTGAATAGAAAAAATAGAAAAATATTTGGTCAAAAATGTTGATAATTCCGCTAAATATCGTCTTAAGTCATTTCTATTAAACTAATCAAACTTTTTATATTTTTAACGTTAAGTTCACATTATTTTACATCTAAAACACGCCTTAACAATACATTTGGGTGAATAGAAAAAATAGAAAAAAAATTTGGTCAAAAATGGTGATAATTCCACTAAATATCGTCTTAAGTCATTTCTATTAAACTAATCAAACTTTTTATATTTTTAACGTTAAGTTCACATCATTTTACATCTAAAACACGCCTTAACAATACATTTGGGTGAATAGAAAAAATAGAAAAAAAATTTGGTCAAAAATGGTGATAATTCCACTAAATATCGTCTTAAGTCATTTCTATTTAACTAATCATACTTTTTATATTTTTAACGTTAAGTTCACAGTTTTTTACATCTGAAACACGTCTTAACAATACATTTGGGTGAATAGAAAAAATAGAAAAATATTTGGTCAAAAATGGTGATAATTCCGCTAAAAATCGTCTTAAGTCATTTCTAATAAACTAATCAAACTTTTTATATTTTTAACGTTAAGTTCACAGTTTTTTACATCTAAAACACGTCTTAACAATACATTTGGGTGAATAGAAAAATTAGAAAAAAAATTTGCGAAAAAATTTGGTAAAAAATGGTGATAATTCCGCTAAATATCGTCTTAAGTCATTTCTATTAAACTAATCATACTTTTTATATTTTTAACGTTAAGTTCACAGTTTTTTACATCTGAAACACGTCTTAACAATACATTTGGGTGAATAGAAAAAATAGAAAAATATTAGGTCAAAAATGGTGATAATTCCACTAAATATCGTCTTAAGTCATTTCTATTAAACTAATCAAACTTTTTATATTTTTAACGTTAAGTTCACAGTTTTTTACATCTGAAACACGTCTTAACAATACATTTGGGTGAATAGAAAAAATAGAAAAATATTTGGTCAAAAATGGTGATAATTCCGCTAAATATCGTCTTAAGCCATTTCTATTAAACTAATCATACTTTTTATATTTTTAACGTTAAGTTCACATTATTTTACATCTAAAACACACCTTAACAATACATTTGGGTGAATAGAAAAATAGAAAAGTATTTGGTCAAAAATGGTGATAATTCCGCTAAATATCGTCTTAGTCATTTCTATTAAACTAATCAAACTTTTTATATTTTTAACGTTAAGTTCACATTATTTTACATCTAAAACACGCCTTAACAATACATTTGGGTGAATAGAAAAAATAGAAAAAAAATTTGGTCAAAAATGGTGATAATTCCGCTAAATATCGTCTTAAGCCATTTCTATTAAACTAATCATACTTTTTATATTTTTAACGTTAAGTTCACATTATTTTACATCTAAAACACGCCTTAACAATACATTTGGGTGAATAGAATAATAGAAAAGTATTTGGTCAAAAATGGTGATAATTCCGCTAAATATCGTCTTAAGTCATTTCTATTAAACTAATCAAACTTTTTATATTTTTAACGTTAAGTTCACATTATTTTACATCTAAAACACGCCTTAACAATACATTTGGGTGAATAGAAAAAATAGAAAAAAAATTTGGTCAAAAATGGTGATAATTCCACTAAATATCGTCTTAAGTCATTTCTATATAACTAATCATACTTTTTATATTTTTAACGTTAAGTTCACAGTTTTTTACATCTGAAACACGTCTTAACAATACATTTGGGTGAATAGAAAAAATAGAAAAATATTTGGTCAAAAATGTTGATAATTCCGCTAAATATCGTCTTAAGTCATTTCTATTAAACTAATCAAACTTTTTATATTTTTAACGTTAAGTTCACATTATTTTACATCTAAAACACGCCTTAACAATACATTTGGGTGAATAGAAAAAATAGAAAAAAAATTTGGTCAAAAATGGTGATAATTCCACTAAATATCGTCTTAAGTCATTTCTATTAAACTAATCAAACTTTTTATATTTTTAACGTTAAGTTCACATTATTTTACATCTAAAACACGCCTTAACAATACATTTGGGTGAATAGAAAAAATAGAAAAAAAATTTGGTCAAAAATGGTGATAATTCCACTAAATATCGTCTTAAGTCATTTCTATTTAACTAATCATACTTTTTATATTTTTAACGTTAAGTTCACAGTTTTTTACATCTGAAACACGTCTTAACAATACATTTGGGTGAATAGAAAAAATAGAAAAATATTTGGTCAAAAATGGTGATAATTCCGCTAAATATCGTCTTAAGTCATTTCTAATAAACTAATCAAACTTTTTATATTTTTAACGTTAAGTTCACAGTTTTTTACATCTAAAACACGTCTTAACAATACATTTGGGTGAATAGAAAAATTAGAAAAAAAATTTGCGAAAAAATTTGGTAAAAAATGGTGATAATTCCGCTAAATATCGTCTTAAGTCATTTCTATTAAACTAATCATACTTTTTATATTTTTAACGTTAAGTTCACATTTTTTTACATCTGAAACACGTCTTAACAATACATTTGGGTGAATAGAAAAAATAGAAAAATATTAGGTCAAAAATGGTGATAATTCCACTAAATATCGTCTTAAGTCATTTCTATTAAACTAATCAAACTTTTTATATTTTTACCGTTAAGTTCACATTATTTTACATCTAAAACAAGCCTTAACAATACATTTGGGTGAATAGAAAAAATAGAAAAAAATTTGGTAAAAAATGGTGATAATTCCGCTAAATATCGTCTTAAGCCATTTCTATTAAACTAATCATACTTTTTATATTTTTAACGTTAAGTTCACATTATTTTACATCTAAAACACACCTTAACAATACATTTGGGTGAATAGAAAAATAGAAAAGTATTTGGTCAAAAATGGTGATAATTCCGCTAAATATCGTCTTAGTCATTTCTATTAAACTAATCAAACTTTTTATATTTTTAACGTTAAGTTCACATTATTTTACATCTAAAACACGCCTTAACAATACATTTGGGTGAATAGAAAAAATAGAAAAAAAATTTGGTCAAAAATGGTGATAATTCCACTAAATATCGTCTTAAGTCATTTCTATATAACTAATCATACTTTTTATATTTTTAACGTTAAGTTCACAGTTTTTTACATCTGAAACACGTCTTAACAATACATTTGGGTGAATAGAAAAAATAGAAAAATATTTGGTCAAAAATGGTGATAATTCCGCTAAATATCGTCTTAAGTCATTTCTATTAAACTAATCAAACTTTTTATATTTTTAACGTTAAGTTCACATTATTTTACATCTAAAACACGCCTTAACAATACATTTGGGTGAATAGAAAAAATAGAAAAAAAATTTGGTCAAAAATGGTGATAATTCCACTAAATATCGTCTTAAGTCATTTCTATTTAACTAATCATACTTTTTATATTTTTAACGTTAAGTTCACAGTTTTTTACATCTGAAACACGTCTTAACAATACATTTGGGTGAATAGAAAAAATAGAAAAATATTTGGTCAAAAATGGTGATAATTCCGCTAAATATCGTCTTAAGTCATTTCTATAAAACTAATCAAACTTTTTATATTTTTAACGTTAAGTTCACAGTTTTTTACATCTAAAACACGTCTTAACAATACATTTGGGTGAATAGAAAAATTAGAAAAAAAATTTGCGAAAAAATTTGGTAAAAAATGGTGATAATTCCGCTAAATATCGTCTTAAGCCATTTCTATTAAACTAATCATACTTTTTATATTTTTAACGTTAAGTTCACATTATTTTACATCCAAAAAACGCCTTAACATTACATTTGGGTGAATAGAAAAAATAGAAAAAAAATTTTGAAAAACAGGTGATGAATCCGCTAAATATCGTCTTAAGCCATTTTTTTTAATTAATCATACTTTTTATATTTTTAACGTTAAGTTCACATTATTTTACATCTAAAACACAGCTTAACAATACATTTGGGTTAATAGAAAAAATAGAAAAAAAATTTGGTCAAAAATGGTGATAATTCTGCTAAATATCGTCTTAAGTCATTTCTATTAAACTAATCAAACTTTTTATATTTTTAACGTTAAGTTCACATTTTTTTACATCTAAAACACGCCTTAACAATACATTTGGGTGAATAGAAAAAATAGAAAAAAAATTTGGTCAAAAATGGTGATAATTCCACTAAATATCGTCTTAAGTCATTTCTATTTAACTAATCATACTTTTTATATTTTTAACGTTAAGTTCACAGGTTTTTTACATCTAAAACACGTCTTAACAATACATTTGGGTGAATAGAAAAAATAGAAAAATATTTGGTCAAAAATGGTGATAATTCCGCTAAATATCGTCTTAAGTCATTTCTATTAAACTAATCAAACTTTTTATATTTTTAACGTTAAGTTCACAGTTTTTTACATCTAAAACACGTCTTAACAATACATTTGGGTGAATAGAAAAAATAGAAAAAAAATTTGCGAAAAAATTTGGTAAAAAATGGTGATAATTCCGCTAAATATCGTCTTAAGCCATTTCTATTAAACTAATCATACTTTTTATATTTTTAACGTTAAGTTCACATTATTTTACATCTAAAACACGCCTTAACAATACATTTGGGTGAATAGAAAAAATAGAAAAGTATTTGGTCAAAAATGGTGATAATTCCGCTAAATATCGTCTTAAGTCATTTCTATTAAACTAATCAAACTTTTTATATTTTTAACGTTAAGTTCACATTATTTTACATCTAAAACACGCCTTAACAATACATTTGGGTAAATAGAAAAAATAGAAAAAAAATTAGGTCAAAAATGGTGATAATTCCACCAAATATCGTCTTAAGTCATTTCTATTAAACTAATCAAACTTTTTATATTTTTAACGTTAAGTTCACATTATTTTACATCTAAAACAAGCCTTAACAATACATTTGGGTGAATAGAAAAAATAGAAAAAAATTTGGTAAAAAATGGTGATAATTCCGCTAAATATCGTCTTAAGCCATTTCTATTAAACTAATCATACTTTTTATATTTTTAACGTTAAGTTCACATTATTTTACATCTAAAACACGCCTTAACAATACATTTGGGTGAATAGAAAAATAGAAAAGTATTTGGTCAAAAATGGTGATAATTCCGCTAAATATCGTCTTAAGTCATTTCTATTAAACTAATCAAACTTTTTATATTTTTAACGTTAAGTTCACATTATTTTACATCTAAAACACGCCTTAACAATACATTTGGGTGAATAGAAAAAATAGAAAAAAAATTTGGTCAAAAATGGTGATAATTCCACTAAATATCGTCTTAAGTCATTTCTATATAACTAATCATACTTTTTATATTTTTAACGTTAAGTTCACATTATTTTTCATCTAAAACACGCCTTAACAATACATTTGGGTGAATAGAAAAAATAGAAAAGTATTTGGTCAAAAATGGTGATAATTCCGCTAAATATCGTCTTAAGTCATTTCTATTAAACTAATCAAACTTTTTATATTTTTAACGTTAAGTTCACATTATTTTACATCTAAAACACGCCTTAACAATACATTTGGGTGAATAGAAAAAATAGAAAAAAAATTTGGTCAAAAATGGTGATAATTCCACTAAATATCGTCTTAAGTCATTTCTATTTAACTAATCATACTTTTTATATTTTTAACGTTAAGTTCACAGTTTTTTACATCTGAAACACGTCTTAACAATACATTTGGGTGAATAGAAAAAATAGAAAAATATTTGGTCAAAAATGGTGATAATTCCACTAAATATCGTCTTAAGTCATTTCTATTAAACTAATCAAACTTTTTATATTTTTAACGTTAAGTTCACAGTTTTTTACATCTAAAACACGTCTTAACAATACATTTGGGTGAATAGAAAAAATAGAAAAAAAATTTGCGAAAAAATTTGGTAAAAAATGGTGATAATTCCGCTAAATATCGTCTTAAGCCATTTCTATTAAACTAATCATACTTTTTATATTTTTAACGTTAAGTTCACATTATTTTACATCCAAAACACGCCTTAACATTACATTTGGGTGAATAGAAAAAATAGAAAAAAAATTTTGAAAAACAGGTGACGAATCCGCTAAATATCGTCTTAAGCCATTTTTTTTAATTAATCATACTTTTTATATTTTTAACGTTAAGTTCACAGTTTTTTACATCTAAAACACGTCTTAACAATACATTTGGGTGAATAGAAAAAATAGAAAAATATTTGGTCAAAAATGGTGATAATTCCGCTAAATATCGTCTTAAGTCATTTCTATTAAACTAATCAAACTTTTTATATTTTTAACGTTAAGTTCACAGTTTTTTACATCTAAAACACGTCTTAACAATACATTTGGGTGAATAGAAAAAATAGAAAAAAAATTTGCGAAAAAATTTGGTAAAAAATGGTGATAATTCCGCTAAATATCGTCTTAAGTCATTTCTATTAAACTAATCAAACTTTTTATATTTTTAACGTTAAGTTCACATTATTTTACATCTAAAACACGCCTTAACAATACATTTGGGTAAATAGAAAAAATAGAAAAAAAATTAGGTCAAAAATGGTGATAATTCCACTAAATATCGTCTTAAGTCATTTCTATTAAACTAATCAAACTTTTTATATTTTTACCGTTAAGTTCACATTATTTTACATCTAAAACAAGCCTTAACAATACATTTGGGTGAATAGAAAAAATAGAAAAAAATTTGGTAAAAAATGGTGATAATTCCGCTAAATATCGTCTTAAGCCATTTCTATTAAACTAATCATACTTTTTATATTTTTAACGTTAAGTTCACATTATTTTACATCTAAAACACGCCTTAACAATACATTTGGGTGAATAGAAAAATAGAAAAGTATTTGGTCAAAAATGGTGATAATTCCGCTAAATATCGTCTTAAGTCATTTCTATTAAACTAATCAAACTTTTTATATTTTTAACGTTAAGTTCACATTATTTTACATCTAAAACACGCCTTAACAATACATTTGGGTGAATAGAAAAAATAGAAAAAAAATTTGGTCAAAAATGGTGATAATTCCACTAAATATCGTCTTAAGTCATTTCTATATAACTAATCATACTTTTTATATTTTTAACGTTAAGTTCACATTATTTTTCATCTAAAACACGCCTTAACAATACATTTGGGTGAATAGAAAAAATAGAAAAGTATTTGGTCAAAAATGGTGATAATTCCGCTAAATATCGTCTTAAGTCATTTCTATTAAACTAATCAAACTTTTTATATTTTTAACGTTAAGTTCACATTATTTTACATCTAAAACACGCCTTAACAATACATTTGGGTGAATAGAAAAAATAGAAAAAAAATTTGGTCAAAAATGGTGATAATTCCACTAAATATCGTCTTAAGTCATTTCTATTTAACTAATCATACTTTTTATATTTTTAACGTTAAGTTCACAGTTTTTTACATCTGAAACACGTCTTAACAATACATTTGGGTGAATAGAAAAAATAGAAAAATATTTGGTCAAAAATGGTGATAATTCCGCTAAATATCGTCTTAAGCCATTTTTTTTAATTAATCATACTTTTTATATTTTTAACGTTAAGTTCACATTATTTTACATCTAAAACACAGCTTAACAATACATTTGGGTTAATAGAAAAAATAGAAAAAAAATTTGGTCAAAAATGGTGATAATTCTGCTAAATATCGTCTTAAGTCATTTCTATTAAACTAATCAAACTTTTTATATTTTTAACGTTAAGTTCACATTATTTTACATCTAAAACACGCCTTAACAATACATTTGGGTGAATAGAAAAAATAGAAAAAAAATTTGGTCAAAAATGGTGATAATTCCACTAAATATCGTCTTAAGTCATTTCTATTTAACTAATCATACTTTTTATATTTTTAACGTTAAGTTCACAGTTTTTTACATCTGAAACACGTCTTAACAATACATTTGGGTGAATAGAAAAAATAGAAAAATATTTGGTCAAAAATGGTGATAATTCCGCTAAATATCGTCTTAAGTCATTTCTATTAAACTAATCAAACTTTTTATATTTTTAACGTTAAGTTCACAGTTTTTTACATCTAAAACACGTCTTAACAATACATTTGGGTGAATAGAAAAAATAGAAAAAAAATTTGCGAAAAAATTTGGTAAAAAATGGTGATAATTCCGCTAAATATCGTCTTAAGTCATTTCTATTAAACTAATCAAACTTTTTATATTTTTAACGTTAAGTTCACATTATTTTACATCTAAAACACGCCTTAACAATACATTTGGGTAAATAGAAAAAATAGAAAAAAAATTAGGTCAAAAATGGTGATAATTCCACTAAATATCGTCTTAAGTCATTTCTATTAAACTAATCAAACTTTTTATATTTTTACCGTTAAGTTCACATTATTTTACATCTAAAACAAGCCTTAACAATACATTTGGGTGAATAGAAAAAATAGAAAAAAATTTGGTAAAAAATGGTGATAATTCCGCTAAATATCGTCTTAAGCCATTTCTATTAAACTAATCATACTTTTTATATTTTTAACGTTAAGTTCACATTATTTTACATCTAAAACACGCCTTAACAATACATTTGGGTGAATAGAAAAATAGAAAAGTATTTGGTCAAAAATGGTGATAATTCCGCTAAATATCGTCTTAAGTCATTTCTATTAAACTAATCAAACTTTTTATATTTTTAACGTTAAGTTCACATTATTTTACATCTAAAACACGCCTTAACAATACATTTGGGTGAATAGAAAAATAGAAAAGTATTTGGTCAAAAATGGTGATAATTCCACTAAATATCGTCTTAAGTCATTTCTATATAACTAATCATACTTTTTATATTTTTAACGTTAAGTTCACATTATTTTTCATCTAAAACACGCCTTAACAATACATTTGGGTGAATAGAAAAAATAGAAAAGTATTTGGTCAAAAATGGTGATAATTCCGCTAAATATCGTCTTAAGTCATTTCTATTAAACTAATCAAACTTTTTATATTTTTAACGTTAAGTTCACATTATTTTACATCTAAAACACGCCTTAACAATACATTTGGGTGAATAGAAAAAATAGAAAAAAAATTTGGTCAAAAATGGTGATAATTCCACTAAATATCGTCTTAAGTCATTTCTATTTAACTAATCATACTTTTTATATTTTTAACGTTAAGTTCACAGTTTTTTACATCTGAAACACGTCTTAACAATACATTTGGGTGAATAGAAAAAATAGAAAAATATTTGGTCAAAAATGGTGATAATTCCGCTAAATATCGTCTTAAGTCATTTCTATTAAACTAATCAAACTTTTTATATTTTTAACGTTAAGTTCACAGTTTTTTACATCTAAAACACGTCTTAACAATACATTTGGGTGAATAGAAAAAATAGAAAAAAAATTTGCGAAAAAATTTGGTAAAAAATGGTGATAATTCCGCTAAATATCGTCTTAAGCCATTTCTATTAAACTAATCATACTTTTTATATTTTTAACGTTAAGTTCACATTATTTTACATCCAAAACACGCCTTAACATTACATTTGGGTGAATAGAAAAAATAGAAAAAAAATTTTGAAAAACAGGTGATGAATCCGCTAAATATCGTCTTAAGCCATTTTTTTTAATTAATCATACTTTTTATATTTTTAACGTTAAGTTCACATTATTTTACATCTAAAACACAGCTTAACAATACATTTGGGTTAATAGAAAAAATAGAAAAAAAATTTGGTCAAAAATGGTGATAATTCTGCTAAATATCGTCTTAAGTCATTTCTATTAAACTAATCAAACTTTTTATATTTTTAACGTTAAGTTCACATTATTTTACATCTAAAACACGCCTTAACAATACATTTGGGTGAATAGAAAAAATAGAAAAAAAATTTGGTCAAAAATGGTGATAATTCCACTAAATATCGTCTTAAGTCATTTCTATTAAACTAATCAAACTTTTTATATTTTTAACGTTAAGTTCACATTATTTTACATCTAAAACACGCCTTAACAATACATTTGGGTAAATAGAAAAAATAGAAAAAAAATTAGGTCAAAAATGGTGATAATTCCACTAAATATCGTCTTAAGTCATTTCTATTAAACTAATCAAACTTTTTATATTTTTAACGTTAAGTTCACATTATTTTACATCTAAAACAAGCCTTAACAATACATTTGGGTGAATAGAAAAAATAGAAAAAAATTTGGTAAAAAATGGTGATAATTCCGCTAAATATCGTCTTAAGCCATTTCTATTAAACTAATCATACTTTTTATATTTTAACGTTAAGTTCACATTATTTTACATCTAAAACACGCCTTAACAATACATTTGGGTGAATAGAAAAATAGAAAAGTATTTGGTCAAAAATGGTGATAATTCCGCTAAATATCGTCTTAAGTCATTTCTATTAAACTAATCAAACTTTTTATATTTTTAACTTTAAGTTCACATTATTTTACATCTAAAACACGCCTTAACAATACATTTGGGTGAATAGAAAAAATAGAAAAAAAATTTGGTCAAAAATGGTGATAATTCCACTAAATATCGTCTTAAGTCATTTCTATATAACTAATCATACTTTTTATATTTTTAACGTTAAGTTCACAGTTTTTTACATTTGAAACACGTCTTAACAATACATTTGGGTGAATAGAAAAAATAGAAAAATATTTGGTCAAAAATGGTGATAATTCCGCTAAATATCGTCTTAAGTCATTTCTATTAAACTAATCAAACTTTTTATATTTTTAACGTTATGTTCACAGTTTTTTACATCTAAAACACGCCTTAACAATACATTTGGGTGAATAGAAAAAATAGAAAAGTATTTGGTCAAAAATGGTGATAATTCCGCTAAATATCGTCTAAAGTCATTTGTATTGAACTAATCATACTTTTTATATTTTTAACGTTAAGTTCACATTATTTTACATCCAAAACACGCCTTAACATTACATTTGGGTGAATAGAAAAAATAGAAAAAAAATTTTGAAAAACAGGTGATGTATCCGCTAAATATCGTCTTAAGCCATTTCTATTAATTAATCATACTTTTTATATTTTTAACGTTAAGTTCACATTATTTTACATCTAAAACACGGCTTAACAATACATTTGGGTTAATAGAAAAAATAGAAAAAAAATTTGGTAAAAAATGGTGATAATTCCGCTAAATATCGTCTAAAGTCATTTGTATTGAACTAATCATACTTTTTATATTTTTAACGTTAAGTTCACAATATTTTTACATCTAAAACAGGTCTTTAAAATACATTTGCCAGAATAGAAAAAATAGAAAAAAAATTTGGTAAAAAATGGTGATAATTCCGCTAAATATCGTCTAAAGTCATTTGCATTGAACTAATCATACTTTTTATATTTTTAACGTTAAGTTCACATTATTTTTACATCTAAAACACGTCTTTAAAATACATTTGGGTGACTATAAAAGGTCGAAAAAAAATTTTGAAAAACTGGTGATAATTCCGCTAAATATCGTCTAAAATCATTTGTATTGAACTAATCATACTTTTTATATTTTTAACGTTACGTTCACAGTTTTTACTTCTAAAACACGTCTTAACAATACATTTGAGTGAATAGAAAAAATAGAAAAAAAATTTGCGAAAAAATTTGGTAAAAAATGGTGATAATTCCGCTAAATATCGTCTTAAGCCATTTCTATTAAACTAATCATACTTTTTATATTTTTAACGTTAAGTTCACATTATTTTACATCTAAAACACGCCTTAACAATACATTTGGGTGAATAGAAAAATAGAAAAGTATTTGGTCAAAAATGGTGATAATTCCGCTAAATATCGTCTTAAGTCATTTCTATTAAACTAATCAAACTTTTTATATTTTTAACGTTAAGTTCACATTATTTTACATCTAAAACACGCCTTAACAATACATTTGGGTGAATAGAAAAAATAGAAAAAAAATTTGGTCAAAAATGGTGATAATTCCACTAAATATCGTCTTAAGTCATTTCTATATAACTAATCATACTTTTTATATTTTTAACGTTAAGTTCACAGTTTTTTACATCTGAAACACGTCTTAACAATACATTTTTGGTGAATAGAAAAAATAGAAAAATATTTGGTCAAAAATGGTGATAATTCCGCTAAATATCGTCTTAAGTCATTTCTATTAAACTAATCAAACTTTTTATATTTTTAACGTTAAGTTCACAGTTTTTTACATCTAAAACACGTCTTAACAATACATTTGGGTGAATAGAAAAAATAGAAAAAAAATTTGGTAAAAAATGGTGATAATTCCGCTAAATATCGTCTAAAGTCATTTGTATTGAACTAATCATACTTTTTATATTTTTAACGTTAAGTTCACATTATTTTACATCCAAAACACGCCTTAACATTACATTTGGGTGAATAGAAAAAATAGAAAAAAAATTTTGAAAAACAGGTGATGTATCCGCTAAATATCGTCTTAAGCCATTTCTATTAATTAATCATACTTTTTATATTTTTAACGTTAAGTTCACATTATTTTACATCTAAAACACGTCTTAACAATACATTTGGGTGAATAGAAAAAATAGAAAAATATTTGGTCAAAAATGGTGATAATTCCGCTAAATATCGTCTTAAGTCATTTCTATTAAACTAATCAAACTTTTTATATTTTTAACGTTAAGTTCACATTATTTTACATCTAAAACACGCCTTAACAATACATTTGGGTGAATAGAAAAAATAGAAAAAAAATTTGGTCAAAAATGGTGATAATTCCACTAAATATCGTCTTAAGTCATTTCTATATAACTAATCATATTTTTTATATTTTTAACGTTAAGTTCACATTATTTTTCATCTAAAACACGCCTTAACAATACATTTGGGTGAATAGAAAAAATAGAAAAGTATTTGGTCAAAAATGGTGATAATTCCGCTAAATATCGTCTTAAGTCATTTCTATTAAACTAATCAAACTTTTTATATTTTTAACGTTAAGTTCACATTATTTTACATCTAAAACACGCCTTAACAATACATTTGGGTGAATAGAAAAAATAGAAAAAAAATTTGGTCAAAAATGGTGATAATTCCACTAAATATCGTCTTAAGTCATTTCTATTTAACTAATCATACTTTTTATATTTTTAACGTTAAGTTCACAGTTTTTTACATCTGAAACACGTCTTAACAATACATTTGGGTGAATAGAAAAAATAGAAAAATATTTGGTCAAAAATGGTGATAATTCCGCTAAATATCGTCTTAAGTCATTTCTATTAAACTAATCAAACTTTTTATATTTTTAACGTTAAGTTCACAGTTTTTTACATCTAAAACACGTCTTAACAATACATTTGGGTGAATAGAAAAAATAGAAAAAAAATTTGCGAAAAAATTTGGTAAAAAATGGTGATAATTCCGCTAAATATCGTCTTAAGCCATTTCTATTAAACTAATCATACTTTTTATATTTTTAACGTTAAGTTCACATTATTTTACATCCAAAACACGCCTTAACATTACATTTGGGTGAATAGAAAAAATAGAAAAAAAATTTTGAAAAACAGGTGATGAATCCGCTAAATGTCGTCTTAAGCCATTTTTTTTAATTAATCATACTTTTTATATTTTTAACGTTAAGTTCACATTATTTTACATCTAAAACACAGCTTAACAATACATTTGGGTTAATAGAAAAAATAGAAAAAAAATTTGGTCAAAAATGGTGATAATTCTGCTAAATATCGTCTTAAGTCATTTCTATTAAACTAATCAAACTTTTTATATTTTTAACGTTAAGTTCACATTATTTTACATCTAAAACACGCCTTAACAATACATTTGGGTGAATAGAAAAAATAGAAAAAAAATTTGGTCAAAAATGGTGATAATTCCACTAAATATCGTCTTAAGTCATTTCTATTTAACTAATCATACTTTTTATATTTTTAACGTTAAGTTCACAGTTTTTTACATCTAAAACACGTCTTAACAATACATTTGGGTGAATAGAAAAAATAGAAAAATATTTGGTCAAAAATGGTGATAATTCCGCTAAATATCGTCTTAAGTCATTTCTATTAAACTAATCAAACTTTTTATATTTTTAATGTTAAGTTCACATTATTTTACATCTAAAACACGCCTTAACAATACATTTGGGTAAATAGAAAAAATAGAAAAAAAATTAGGTCAAAAATGGTGATAATTCCACTAAATATCGTCTTAAGTCATTTCTATTAAACTAATCAAACTTTTTATATTTTTAACGTTAAGTTCACATTATTTTACATCTAAAACAAGCCTTAACAATACATTTGGGTGAATAGAAAAAATAGAAAAAAATTTGGTAAAAAATGGTGATAATTCCGCTAAATATCGTCTTAAGCCATTTCTATTAAACTAATCATACTTTTTATATTTTTAACGTTAAGTTCACATTATTTTACATCTAAAACACGCCTTAACAATACATTTGGGTGAATAGAAAAATAGAAAAGTATTTGGTCAAAAATGGTGATAATTCCGCTAAATATCGTCTTAAGTCATTTCTATTAAACTAATCAAACTTTTTATATTTTTAACGTTAAGTTCACATTATTTTACATCTAAAACACGCCTTAACAATACATTTGGGTGAATAGAAAAAATAGAAAAAAAATTTGGTCAAAAATGGTGATAATTCCACTAAATATCGTCTTAAGTCATTTCTATATAACTAATCATACTTTTTATATTTTTAACGTTAAGTTCACAGTTTTTTACATCTGAAACACGTCTTAACAATACATTTGGGTGAATAGAAAAAATAGAAAAATATTTGGTCAAAAATGGTGATAATTCCGCTAAATATCGTCTTAAGTCATTTCTATTAAACTAATCAAACTTTTTATATTTTTAACGTTAAGTTCACAGTTTTTTACATCTAAAACACGTCTTAACAATACATTTGGGTGAATAGAAAAAATAGAAAAAAAATTTGGTAAAAAATGGTGATAATTCCGCTAAATATCGTCTAAAGTCATTTGTATTGAACTAATCATACTTTTTATATTTTTAACGTTAAGTTCACATTATTTTACATCCAAAACACGCCTTAACATTACATTTGGGTGAATAGAAAAAATAGAAAAAAAATTTTGAAAAACAGGTGATGTATCCGCTAAATATCGTCTTAAGCCATTTCTATTAATTAATCATACTTTTTATATTTTTAACGTTAAGTTCACATTATTTTACATCTAAAACACGGCTTAACAATACATTTGGGTTAATAGAAAAAATAGAAAAAAAATTTGGTAAAAAATGGTGATAATTCCGCTAAATATCGTCTAAAGTCATTTGTATTGAACTAATCATACTTTTTATATTTTTAACGTTAAGTTCACAATATTTTTACATCTAAAACAGGTCTTTAAAATACATTTGGGTGAATAGAAAAAATAGAAAAAAAATTTGGTCAAAAATGGTGATAATTCCGCTAAATATCGTCTTAAGTCATTTCTATTAAACTAATCATACTTTTTATATTTTTAACGTTAAGTTCACAGTTTTTTACATCTGAAACACGGCTTAACAATACATTTGGGTTAATAGAAAAAATAGAAAAAAAATTTGGTAAAAAATGGTGATAATTCCGCTAAATATCGTCTAAAGTCATTTGCATTGAACTAATCATACTTTTTATATTTTTAACGTTAAGTTCACATTATTTTTACATCTAAAACACGTCTTTAAAATACATTTGGGTGACTATAAAAGGTCGAAAAAAAATTTTGAAAAACTGGTGATAATTCCGCTAAATATCGTCTAAAATCATTTGTATTGAACTAATCATACTTTTTATATTTTTAACGTTACGTTCACAGTTTTTACTTCTAAAACACGTCTTAACAATACATTTGAGTGAATAGAAAAAATAGAAAAAAAATTTGCGAAAAAATTTGGTAAAAAATGGTGATAATTCCGCTAAATATCGTCTTAAGCCATTTCTATTAAACTAATCATACTTTTTATATTTTTAACGTTAAGTTCACAGTTTTTTACATCTAAAACACGTCTTAACAATACATTTGGGTGAATAGAAAAAATAGAAAAAAAATTTGCGAAAAAATTTGCTAAAAAATGGTGATAATTCCGCTAAATATCGTCTTAAGCCATTTCTATTAAACTAATCATACTTTTTATATTTTTAACGTTAAGTTCACATTATTTTACATCTAAAACACGCCTTAACAATACATTTGGGTGAATAGAAAAAATAGAAAAAAAATTTGGTCAAAAATGGTGATAATTCCACTAAATATCGTCTTAAGTCATTTCTATTTAACTAATCATACTTTTTATATTTTTAACGTTAAGTTCACAGGTTTTTTACATCTAAAACACGTCTTAACAATACATTTGGGTGAATAGAAAAAATAGAAAAATATTTGGTCAAAAATGGTGATAATTCCGCTAAATATCGTCTTAAGTCATTTCTATTAAACTAATCAAACTTTTTATATTTTTAACGTTAAGTTCACAGTTTTTTACATCTAAAACACGTCTTAACAATACATTTGGGTGAATAGAAAAAATAGAAAAAAAATTTGCGAAAAAATTTGGTAAAAAATGGTGATAATTCCGCTAAATATCGTCTTAAGCCATTTCTATTAAACTAATCATACTTTTTATATTTTTAACGTTAAGTTCACATTATTTTACATCTAAAACACGCCTTAACAATACATTTGGGTGAATAGAAAAAATAGAAAAGTATTTGGTCAAAAATGGTGATAATTCCGCTAAATATCGTCTTAAGTCATTTCTATTAAACTAATCAAACTTTTTATATTTTTAACGTTAAGTTCACATTATTTTACATCTAAAACACGCCTTAACAATACATTTGGGTAAATAGAAAAAATAGAAAAAAAATTAGGTCAAAAATGGTGATAATTCCACCAAATATCGTCTTAAGTCATTTCTATTAAACTAATCAAACTTTTTATATTTTTAACGTTAAGTTCACATTATTTTACATCTAAAACAAGCCTTAACAATACATTTGGGTGAATAGAAAAAATAGAAAAAAATTTGGTAAAAAATGGTGATAATTCCGCTAAATATCGTCTTAAGCCATTTCTATTAAACTAATCATACTTTTTATATTTTTAACGTTAAGTTCACATTATTTTACATCTAAAACACGCCTTAACAATACATTTGGGTGAATAGAAAAATAGAAAAGTATTTGGTCAAAAATGGTGATAATTCCGCTAAATATCGTCTTAAGTCATTTCTATTAAACTAATCAAACTTTTTATATTTTTAACGTTAAGTTCACATTATTTTACATCTAAAACACGCCTTAACAATACATTTGGGTGAATAGAAAAAATAGAAAAAAAATTTGGTCAAAAATGGTGATAATTCCACTAAATATCGTCTTAAGTCATTTCTATATAACTAATCATACTTTTTATATTTTTAACGTTAAGTTCACATTATTTTTCATCTAAAACACGCCTTAACAATACATTTGGGTGAATAGAAAAAATAGAAAAGTATTTGGTCAAAAATGGTGATAATTCCGCTAAATATCGTCTTAAGTCATTTCTATTAAACTAATCAAACTTTTTATATTTTTAACGTTAAGTTCACATTATTTTACATCTAAAACACGCCTTAACAATACATTTGGGTGAATAGAAAAAATAGAAAAAAAATTTGGTCAAAAATGGTGATAATTCCACTAAATATCGTCTAAAGTCATTTGTATTGAACTAATCATACTTTTTATATTTTTAACGTTAAGTTCACATTATTTTACATCCAAAACACGCCTTAACATTACATTTGGGTGAATAGAAAAAATAGAAAAAAAATTTTGAAAAACAGGTGATGTATCCGCTAAATATCGTCTTAAGCCATTTCTATTAATTAATCATACTTTTTATATTTTTAACGTTAAGTTCACATTATTTTACATCTAAAACACGGCTTAACAATACATTTGGGTTAATAGAAAAAATAGAAAAAAAATTTGGTAAAAAATGGTGATAATTCCGCTAAATATCGTCTAAAGTCATTTGTATTGAACTAATCATACTTTTTATATTTTTAACGTTAAGTTCACAATATTTTTACATCTAAAACAGGTCTTTAAAATACATTTGGGTGAATAGAAAAAATAGAAAAAAAATTTGGTCAAAAATGGTGATAATTCCGCTAAATATCGTCTTAAGTCATTTCTATTAAACTAATCATACTTTTTATATTTTTAACGTTAAGTTCACAGTTTTTTACATCTGAAACACGGCTTAACAATACATTTGGGTTAATAGAAAAAATAGAAAAAAAATTTGGTAAAAAATGGTGATAATTCCGCTAAATATCGTCTAAAGTCATTTGCATTGAACTAATCATACTTTTTATATTTTTAACGTTAAGTTCACATTATTTTTACATCTAAAACACGTCTTTAAAATACATTTGGGTGACTATAAAAGGTCGAAAAAAAATTTTGAAAAACTGGTGATAATTCCGCTAAATATCGTCTAAAATCATTTGTATTGAACTAATCATACTTTTTATATTTTTAACGTTACGTTCACAGTTTTTACTTCTAAAACACGTCTTAACAATACATTTGAGTGAATAGAAAAAATAGAAAAAAAATTTGCGAAAAAATTTGGTAAAAAATGGTGATAATTCCGCTAAATATCGTCTTAAGCCATTTCTATTAAACTAATCATACTTTTTATATTTTTAACGTTAAGTTCACAGTTTTTTACATCTAAAACACGTCTTAACAATACATTTGGGTGAATAGAAAAAATAGAAAAAAAATTTGCGAAAAAATTTGCTAAAAAATGGTGATAATTCCGCTAAATATCGTCTTAAGCCATTTCTATTAAACTAATCATACTTTTTATATTTTTAACGTTAAGTTCACATTATTTTACATCTAAAACACGCCTTAACAATACATTTGGGTGAATAGAAAAAATAGAAAAAAAATTTGGTCAAAAATGGTGATAATTCCACTAAATATCGTCTTAAGTCATTTCTATTTAACTAATCATACTTTTTATATTTTTAACGTTAAGTTCACAGGTTTTTTACATCTAAAACACGTCTTAACAATACATTTGGGTGAATAGAAAAAATAGAAAAATATTTGGTCAAAAATGGTGATAATTCCGCTAAATATCGTCTTAAGTCATTTCTATTAAACTAATCAAACTTTTTATATTTTTAACGTTAAGTTCACAGTTTTTTACATCTAAAACACGTCTTAACAATACATTTGGGTGAATAGAAAAAATAGAAAAAAAATTTGCGAAAAAATTTGGTAAAAAATGGTGATAATTCCGCTAAATATCGTCTTAAGCCATTTCTATTAAACTAATCATACTTTTTATATTTTTAACGTTAAGTTCACATTATTTTACATCTAAAACACGCCTTAACAATACATTTGGGTGAATAGAAAAAATAGAAAAGTATTTGGTCAAAAATGGTGATAATTCCGCTAAATATCGTCTTAAGTCATTTCTATTAAACTAATCAAACTTTTTATATTTTTAACGTTAAGTTCACATTATTTTACATCTAAAACACGCCTTAACAATACATTTGGGTAAATAGAAAAAATAGAAAAAAAATTAGGTCAAAAATGGTGATAATTCCACCAAATATCGTCTTAAGTCATTTCTATTAAACTAATCAAACTTTTTATATTTTTAACGTTAAGTTCACATTATTTTACATCTAAAACAAGCCTTAACAATACATTTGGGTGAATAGAAAAAATAGAAAAAAATTTGGTAAAAAATGGTGATAATTCCGCTAAATATCGTCTTAAGCCATTTCTATTAAACTAATCATACTTTTTATATTTTTAACGTTAAGTTCACATTATTTTACATCTAAAACACGCCTTAACAATACATTTGGGTGAATAGAAAAATAGAAAAGTATTTGGTCAAAAATGGTGATAATTCCGCTAAATATCGTCTTAAGTCATTTCTATTAAACTAATCAAACTTTTTATATTTTTAACGTTAAGTTCACATTATTTTACATCTAAAACACGCCTTAACAATACATTTGGGTGAATAGAAAAAATAGAAAAAAAATTTGGTCAAAAATGGTGATAATTCCACTAAATATCGTCTTAAGTCATTTCTATATAACTAATCATACTTTTTATATTTTTAACGTTAAGTTCACATTATTTTTCATCTAAAACACGCCTTAACAATACATTTGGGTGAATAGAAAAAATAGAAAAGTATTTGGTCAAAAATGGTGATAATTCCGCTAAATATCGTCTTAAGTCATTTCTATTAAACTAATCAAACTTTTTATATTTTTAACGTTAAGTTCACATTATTTTACATCTAAAACACGCCTTAACAATACATTTGGGTGAATAGAAAAAATAGAAAAAAAATTTGGTCAAAAATGGTGATAATTCCACTAAATATCGTCTTAAGTCATTTCTATTTAACTAATCATACTTTTTATATTTTTAACGTTAAGTTCACAGTTTTTTACATCTGAAACACGTCTTAACAATACATTTGGGTGAATAGAAAAAATAGAAAAATATTTGGTCAAAAATGGTGATAATTCCACTAAATATCGTCTTAAGTCATTTCTATTAAACTAATCAAACTTTTTATATTTTTAACGTTAAGTTCACAGTTTTTTACATCTAAAACACGTCTTAACAATACATTTGGGTGAATAGAAAAAATAGAAAAAAAATTTGCGAAAAAATTTGGTAAAAAATGGTGATAATTCCACTAAATATCGTCTTAAGTCATTTCTATATAACTAATCATACTTTTTATATTTTTAACGTTAAGTTCACATTATTTTACATCCAAAACACGCCTTAACATTACATTTGGGTGAATAGAAAAAATAGAAAAAAAATTTTGAAAAACAGGTGACGAATCCGCTAAATATCGTCTTAAGCCATTTTTTTTAATTAATCATACTTTTTATATTTTTAACGTTAAGTTCACAGTTTTTTACATCTAAAACACGTCTTAACAATACATTTGGGTGAATAGAAAAAATAGAAAAATATTTGGTCAAAAATGGTGATAATTCCGCTAAATATCGTCTTAAGTCATTTCTATTAAACTAATCAAACTTTTTATATTTTTAACGTTAAGTTCACAGTTTTTTACATCTAAAACACGTCTTAACAATACATTAGGGTGAATAGAAAAAATAGAAAAAAAATTTGGTAAAAAATGGTGATAATTCCGCTAAATATCGTCTAAAGTCATTTGTATTGAACTAATCATACTTTTTATATTTTTAACGTTAAGTTCACATTATTTTACATCCAAAACACGCCTTAACATTACATTTGGGTGAATAGAAAAAATAGAAAAAAAATTTTGAAAAACAGGTGATGTATCCGCTAAATATCGTCTTAAGCCATTTCTATTAATTAATCATACTTTTTATATTTTTAACGTTAAGTTCACATTATTTTACATCTAAAACACGGCTTAACAATACATTTGGGTTAATAGAAAAAATAGAAAAAAAATTTGGTAAAAAATGGTGATAATTCCGCTAAATATCGTCTAAAGTCATTTGTATTGAACTAATCATACTTTTTATATTTTTAACGTTAAGTTCACAATATTTTTACATCTAAAACAGGTCTTTAAAATACATTTGGGTGAATAGAAAAAATAGAAAAAAAATTTGGTCAAAAATGGTGATAATTCCGCTAAATATCGTCTTAAGTCATTTCTATTAAACTAATCATACTTTTTATATTTTTAACGTTAAGTTCACAGTTTTTTACATCTGAAACACGGCTTAACAATACATTTGGGTTAATAGAAAAAATAGAAAAAAAATTTGGTAAAAAATGGTGATAATTCCGCTAAATATCGTCTAAAGTCATTTGCATTGAACTAATCATACTTTTTATATTTTTAACGTTAAGTTCACATTATTTTTACATCTAAAACACGTCTTTAAAATACATTTGGGTGACTATAAAAGGTCGAAAAAAAATTTTGAAAAACTGGTGATAATTCCGCTAAATATCGTCTAAAATCATTTGTATTGAACTAATCATACTTTTTATATTTTTAACGTTACGTTCACAGTTTTTACTTCTAAAACACGTCTTAACAATACATTTGAGTGAATAGAAAAAATAGAAAAAAAATTTGCGAAAAAATTTGGTAAAAAATGGTGATAATTCCGCTAAATATCGTCTTAAGCCATTTCTATTAAACTAATCATACTTTTTATATTTTTAACGTTAAGTTCACATTATTTTACATCCAAAACACGCCTTAACATTACATTTGGGTGAATAGAAAAATAGAAAAGTATTTGGTCAAAAATGGTGATAATTCCGCTAAATATCGTCTTAAGTCATTTCTATATAACTAATCATACTTTTTATATTTTTAACGTTAAGTTCACAGTTTTTTACATCTGAAACACGTCTTAACAATACATTTGGGTGAATAGAAAAAATAGAAAAAAAATTTGCGAAAAAATTTGGTAAAAAATGGTGATAATTCCGCTAAATATCGTCTTAAGCCATTTCTATTAAACTAATCATACTTTTTATATTTTTAACGTTAAGTTCACATTATTTTACATCCAAAACACGCCTTAACATTACATTTGGGTGAATAGAAAAAATAGAAAAAAAATTTTGAAAAACAGGTGATGAATCCGCTAAATATCGTCTTAAGCCATTTTTTTTAATTAATCATACTTTTTATATTTTTAACGTTAAGTTCACATTATTTTACATCTAAAACACAGCTTAACAATACATTTGGGTTAATAGAAAAAATAGAAAAAAAATTTGGTCAAAAATGGTGATAATTCTGCTAAATATCGTCTTAAGTCATTTCTATTAAACTAATCAAACTTTTTATATTTTTAACGTTAAGTTCACATTATTTTACATCTAAAACACGCCTTAACAATACATTTGGGTGAATAGAAAAAATAGAAAAAAAATTTGGTCAAAAATGGTGATAATTCCACTAAATATCGTCTTAAGTCATTTCTATTTAACTAATCATACTTTTTATATTTTTAACGTTAAGTTCACAGTTTTTTACATCTAAAACACGTCTTAACAATAAATTTGGGTGAATAGAAAAAATAGAAAAATATTTGGTCAAAAATGGTGATAATTCCGCTAAACATCGTCTTAAGTCATTTCTATTAAACTAATCAAACTTTTTATATTTTTAACGTTAAGTTCACAGTTTTTTACATCTAAAACACGCCTTAACAATACATTTGGGTAAATAGAAAAAATAGAAAAAAAATTAGGTCAAAAATGGTGATAATTCCACTAAATATCGTCTTAAGTCATTTCTATTAAACTAATCAAACTTTTTATATTTTTACCGTTAAGTTCACATTATTTTACATCTAAAACAAGCCTTAACAATACATTTGGGTGAATAGAAAAAATAGAAAAAAATTTGGTAAAAAATGGTGATAATTCCGCTAAATATCGTCTTAAGCCATTTCTATTAAACTAATCATACTTTTTATATTTTTAACGTTAAGTTCACATTATTTTACATCTAAAACACGCCTTAACAATACATTTGGGTGAATAGAAAAAATAGAAAAGTATTTGGTCAAAAATGGTGATAATTCCGCTAAATATCGTCTTAAGTCATTTCTATTAAACTAATCAAACTTTTTATATTTTTAATGTTAAGTTCACATTATTTTACATCTAAAACACGCCTTAACAATACATTTGGGTAAATAGAAAAAATAGAAAAAAAATTAGGTCAAAAATGGTGATAATTCCACTAAATATCGTCTTAAGTCATTTCTATTAAACTAATCAAACTTTTTATATTTTTAACGTTAAGTTCACATTATTTTACATCTAAAACACGCCTTAACAATACATTTGGGTGAATAGAAAAAAAATTTGGTCAAAAATGGTGATAATTCCACTAAATATCGTCTTAAGTCATTTCTATATAACTAATCATACTTTTTATATTTTTAACGTTAAGTTCACAGTTTTTTACATCTGAAACACGTCTTAACAATACATTTGGGTGAATAGAAAAAATAGAAAAATATTTGGTCAAAAATGGTGATAATTCCGCTAAATATCGTCTTAAGTCATTTCTATTAAACTAATCAAACTTTTTATATTTTTAACGTTAAGTTCACAGTTTTTTACATCTAAAACACGTCTTAACAATACATTTGGGTGAATAGAAAAAATAGAAAAAAAATTTGGTAAAAAATGGTGATAATTCCGCTAAATATCGTCTAAAGTCATTTGTATTGAACTAATCATACTTTTTATATTTTTAACGTTAAGTTCACATTATTTTACATCCAAAACACGCCTTAACATTACATTTGGGTGAATAGAAAAAATAGAAAAAAAATTTTGAAAAACAGGTGATGTATCCGCTAAATATCGTCTTAAGCCATTTCTATTAATTAATCATACTTTTTATATTTTTAACGTTAAGTTCACATTATTTTACATCTAAAACACGGCTTAACAATACATTTGGGTTAATAGAAAAAATAGAAAAAAAATTTGGTAAAAAATGGTGATAATTCCGCTAAATATCGTCTAAAGTCATTTGTATTGAACTAATCATACTTTTTATATTTTTAACGTTAAGTTCACAATATTTTTACATCTAAAACAGGTCTTTAAAATACATTTGGGTGAATAGAAAAAATAGAAAAAAAATTTGGTCAAAAATGGTGATAATTCCGCTAAATATCGTCTTAAGTCATTTCTATTAAACTAATCATACTTTTTATATTTTTAACGTTAAGTTCACAGTTTTTTACATCTGAAACACGGCTTAACAATACATTTGGGTTAATAGAAAAAATAGAAAAAAAATTTGGTAAAAAATGGTGATAATTCCGCTAAATATCGTCTAAAGTCATTTGCATTGAACTAATCATACTTTTTATATTTTTAACGCTAAGTTCACATTATTTTTACATCTAAAACACGTCTTTAAAATACATTTGGGTGACTATAAAAGGTCGAAAAAAAATTTTGAAAAACTGGTGATAATTCCGCTAAATATCGTCTAAAATCATTTGTATTGAACTAATCATACTTTTTATATTTTTAACGTTACGTTCACAGTTTTTACTTCTAAAACACGTCTTAACAATACATTTGAGTGAATAGAAAAAATAGAAAAAAAATTTGCGAAAAAATTTGGTAAAAAATGGTGATAATTCCGCTAAATATCGTCTTAAGCCATTTCTATTAAACTAATCATACTTTTTATATTTTTAACGTTAAGTTCACATTATTTTACATCCAAAACACGCCTTAACATTACATTTGGGTGAATAGAAAAATAGAAAAGTATTTGGTCAAAAATGGTGATAATTCCGCTAAATATCGTCTTAAGTCATTTCTATTAAACTAATCAAACTTTTTATATTTTTAACGTTAAGTTCACAGTTTTTTACATCTGAAACACGTCTTAACAATACATTTGGGTGAATAGAAAAATAGAAAAGTATTTGGTCAAAAATGGTGATAATTCCGCTAAATATCGTCTTAAGTCATTTCTATTAAACTAATCAAACTTTTTATATTTTTAACGTTAAGTTCACATTATTTTACATCTAAAACACGCCTTAACAATACATTTGGGTGAATAGAAAAAATAGAAAAAAAATTTGGTCAAAAATGGAGATAATTCCACTAAATATCGTCTTAAGTCATTTCTATATAACTAATCATACTTTTTATATTTTTAACGTTAAGTTCACAGTTTTTTACATCTGAAACACGTCTTAACAATACATTTGGGTGAATAGAAAAAATAGAAAAAAAATTTGCGAAAAAATTTGGTAAAAAATGGTGATAATTCCGCTAAATATCGTCTTAAGCCATTTCTATTAAACTAATCATACTTTTTATATTTTTAACGTTAAGTTCACATTATTTTACATCCAAAACACGCCTTAACATTACATTTGGGTGAATAGAAAAAATAGAAAAAAAATTTTGAAAAACAGGTGATGAATCCGCTAAATATCGTCTTAAGCCATTTTTTTTAATTAATCATACTTTTTATATTTTTAACGTTAAGTTCACATTATTTTACATCTAAAACACAGCTTAACAATACATTTGGGTTAATAGAAAAAATAGAAAAAAAATTTGGTCAAAAATGGTGATAATTCTGCTAAATATCGTCTTAAGTCATTTCTATTAAACTAATCAAACTTTTTATATTTTTAACGTTAAGTTCACATTATTTTACATCTAAAACACGCCTTAACACTACATTTGGGTGAATAGAAAAAATAGAAAAAAAATTTGGTCAAAAATGGTGATAATTCCACTAAATATCGTCTTAAGTCATTTCTATTTAACTAATCATACTTTTTATATTTTTAACGTTAAGTTCACAGTTTTTTACATCTAAAACACGTCTTAACAATACATTTGGGTGAATAGAAAAAATAGAAAAATATTTGGTCAAAAATGGTGATAATTCCGCTAAATATCGTCTTAAGTCATTTCTATTAAACTAATCAAACTTTTTATATTTTTAACGTTAAGTTCACAGTTTTTTACACCTAAAACACGCCTTAACAATACATTTGGGTAAATAGAAAAAATAGAAAAAAAATTAGGTCAAAAATGGTGATAATTCCACTAAATATCGTCTTAAGTCATTTCTATTAAACTAATCAAACTTTTTATATTTTTACCGTTAACTTCACATTATTTTACATCTAAAATAAGCCTTAACAATACATTTGGGTGAATAGAAAAAATAGAAAAAAATTTGGTAAAAAATGGTGATAATTCCGCTAAATATCGTCTTAAGCCATTTCTATTAAACTAATCATACTTTTTATATTTTTAACGTTAAGTTCACATTATTTTACATCTAAAACACGCCTTAACAATACATTTGGGTGAATAGAAAAAATAGAAAAGTATTTGGTCAAAAATGGTGATAATTCCGCTAAATATCGTCTTAAGTCATTTCTATTAAACTAATCAAACTTTTTATATTTTTAATGTTAAGTTCACATTATTTTACATCTAAAACACGCCTTAACAATACATTTGGGTAAATAGAAAAAATAGAAAAAAAATTAGGTCAAAAATGGTGATAATTCCACTAAATATCGTCTTAAGTCATTTCTATTAAACTAATCAAACTTTTTATATTTTTAACGTTAAGTTCACATTATTTTACATCTAAAACAAGCCTTAACAATACATTTGGGTGAATAGAAAAAATAGAAAAAAATTTGGTAAAAAATGGTGATAATTCCGCTAAATATCGTCTTAAGCCATTTCTATTAAACTAATCATACTTTTTATATTTTTAACGTTAAGTTCACATTATTTTACATCTAAAACACGCCTTAACAATACATTTGGGTGAATAGAAAAATAGAAAAGTATTTGGTCAAAAATGGTGATAATTCCGCTAAATATCGTCTTAAGTCATTTCTATTAAACTAATCAAACTTTTTATATTTTTAACGTTAAGTTCACATTATTTTACATCTAAAACACGCCTTAACAATACATTTGGGTGAATAGAAAAAATAGAAAAAATATTTGGTCAAAAATGGTGATAATTCCGCTAAATATCGTCTTAAGTCATTTCTATTAAACTAATCAAACTTTTTATATTTTTACCGTTAACTTCACATTATTTTACATCTAAAACAAGCCTTAACAATACATTTGGGTGAATAGAAAAAATAGAAAAAAATTTGGTAAAAAATGGTGATAATTCCGCTAAATATCGTCTTAAGCCATTTCTATTAAACTAATCATACTTTTTATATTTTTAACGTTAAGTTCACATTATTTTACATCTAAAACACGCCTTAACAATACATTTGGGTGAATAGAAAAAATAGAAAAGTATTTGGTCAAAAATGGTGATAATTCCGCTAAATATCGTCTTAAGTCATTTCTATTAAACTAATCAAACTTTTTATATTTTTAATGTTAAGTTCACATTATTTTACATCTAAAACACGCCTTAACAATACATTTGGGTAAATAGAAAAAATAGAAAAAAAATTAGGTCAAAAATGGTGATAATTCCACTAAATATCGTCTTAAGTCATTTCTATTAAACTAATCAAACTTTTTATATTTTTAACGTTAAGTTCACATTATTTTACATCTAAAACAAGCCTTAACAATACATTTGGGTGAATAGAAAAAATAGAAAAAAATTTGGTAAAAAATGGTGATAATTCCGCTAAATATCGTCTTAAGCCATTTCTATTAAACTAATCATACTTTTTATATTTTTAACGTTAAGTTCACATTATTTTACATCTAAAACACGCCTTAACAATACATTTGGGTGAATAGAAAAATAGAAAAATATTTGGTCAAAAATGGTGATAATTCCGCTAAATATCGTCTTAAGTCATTTCTATTAAACTAATCAAACTTTTTATATTTTTAACGTTAAGTTCACATTATTTTACATCTAAAACACGCCTTAACAATACATTTGGGTGAATAGAAAAAATAGAAAAAAAATTTGGTCAAAAATGGTGATAATTCCACTAAATATCGTCTTAAGTCATTTCTATATAACTAATCATACTTTTTATATTTTTAACGTTAAGTTCACAGTTTTTTACATCTGAAACACGTCTTAACAATACATTTGGGTGAATAGAAAAAATAGAAAAATATTTGGTCAAAAATGGTGATAATTCCGCTAAATATCGTCTTAAGTCATTTCTATTAAACTAATCAAACTTTTTATATTTTTAACGTTAAGTTCACAGTTTTTTACATCTAAAACACGTCTTAACAATACATTTGGGTGAATAGAAAAAATAGAAAAAAAATTTGGTAAAAAATGGTGATAATTCCGCTAAATATCGTCTAAAGTCATTTGTATTGAACTAATCATACTTTTTATATTTTTAACGTTAAGTTCACATTATTTTACATCCAAAACACGCCTTAACATTACATTTGGGTGAATAGAAAAAATAGAAAAAAAATTTTGAAAAACAGGTGATGTATCCGCTAAATATCGTCTTAAGCCATTTCTATTAATTAATCATACTTTTTATATTTTTAACGTTAAGTTCACATTATTTTACATCTAAAACACGGCTTAACAATACATTTGGGTTAATAGAAAAAATAGAAAAAAAATTTGGTAAAAAATGGTGATAATTCCGCTAAATATCGTCTAAAGTCATTTGTATTGAACTAATCATACTTTTTATATTTTTAACGTTAAGTTCACAATATTTTTACATCTAAAACAGGTCTTTAAAATACATTTGGGTGAATAGAAAAAATAGAAAAAAAATTTGGTCAAAAATGGTGATAATTCCGCTAAATATCGTCTAAAATCATTTGTATTGAACTAATCATACTTTTTATATTTTTAACGTTACGTTCACAGTTTTTACTTCTAAAACACGTCTTAACAATACATTTGAGTGAATAGAAAAAATAGAAAAAAAATTTGCGAAAAAATTTGGTAAAAAATGGTGATAATTCCGCTAAATATCGTCTTAAGCCATTTCTATTAAACTAATCATACTTTTTATATTTTTAACGTTAAGTTCACATTATTTTACATCTAAAACACGCCTTAACAATACATTTGGGTGAATAGAAAAATAGAAAAGTATTTGGTCAAAAATGGTGATAATTCCGCTAAATATCGTCTTAAGTCATTTCTATTAAACTAATCAAACTTTTTATATTTTTAACGTTAAGTTCACATTATTTTACATCTAAAACACGCCTTAACAATACATTTGGGTGAATAGAAAAAATAGAAAAAAAATTTGGTCAAAAATGGTGATAATTCCACTAAATATCGTCTTAAGTCATTTCTATATAACTAATCATACTTTTTATATTTTTAACGTTAAGTTCACAGTTTTTTACATCTGAAACACGTCTTAACAATACATTTGGGTGAATAGAAAAAATAGAAAAATATTTGGTCAAAAATGGTGATAATTCCGCTAAATATCGTCTTAAGTCATTTCTATTAAACTAATCAAACTTTTTATATTTTTAACGTTAAGTTCACAGTTTTTTACATCTAAAACACGTCTTAACAATACATTTGGGTGAATAGAAAAAATAGAAAAAAAATTTGGTAAAAAATGGTGATAATTCCGCTAAATATCGTCTAAAGTCATTTGTATTGAACTAATCATACTTTTTATATTTTTAACGTTAAGTTCACATTATTTTACATCCAAAACACGCCTTAACATTACATTTGGGTGAATAGAAAAAATAGAAAAAAAATTTTGAAAAACAGGTGATGTATCCGCTAAATATCGTCTTAAGCCATTTCTATTAATTAATCATACTTTTTATATTTTTAACGTTAAGTTCACATTATTTTACATCTAAAACACGGCTTAACAATACATTTGGGTTAATAGAAAAAATAGAAAAAAAATTTGGTAAAAAATGGTGATAATTCCGCTAAATATCGTCTAAAGTCATTTGTATTGAACTAATCATACTTTTTATATTTTTAACGTTACGTTCACAGTTTTTACTTCTAAAACACGTCTTAACAATACATTTGAGTGAATAGAAAAAATAGAAAAAAAATTTGCGAAAATTTGGTATAAAATGGTGATAATTCCGCTAAATATCGTCTAAAGCCATTTCTATTAAACTAATCATACTTTTTATATTTTTACCGTTAAGTTCACATTATTTTACATCTAAAACGCGCCTTAACAATACATTTGGGTGAATAGAAAAAATAGAAAAAAAATTTGGTCAAAAATGGTGATAATTCCGCTAAATATCGTCTAAAGTCATTTTTATTGAACTAATCATACTTTTTATATTTTTAACGTTAAGTTCACATTATTTTACATCTAAAACGCGCCTTAACAATACATTTGGGTGAATAGAAAAAATAGAAAAAAAATTTGGTCAAAAATGGTGATGAATCCGCTAAATATCGTCTTAAGCCATTTCTATTAATTAATCATACTTTTTATATTTTTAACGTTAAGTTCACATTATTTTACATCTAAAACACGCCTTAACAATACATTTGGGTGAATAGAAAAAATAGAAAAAAAATTTGGTCAAAAATGGTGATAATTCCGCTAAATATCGTCTTAAGTTATTTCTATTTAACTAATCATACTTTTTATATTTTTACCATTAAGTTCACAGTTTTTTACATCTGAAACACGTCTTAACAATACATTTGGGTGAATAGAAAAAATAGAAAAATATTTGGTAAAAAATGGTGATAATTCCGCTAAATATCGTCTTAAGTCATTTCTATTAAACTAATCATACTTTTTATATTTTTAACGTTAAGTTCACATTATTTTACATCCAAAACACGCCTTAACATTACATTTGGGTGAATAGAAAAAATAGAAAAAAAATTTTGAAAAACAGGTGATGTATCCGCTAAATATCGTCTTAAGCCATTTCTATTAATTAATCATACTTTTTATATTTTTAACGTTAAGTTCACATTATTTTACATCTAAAACACGGCTTAACAATACATTTGGGTTAATAGAAAAAATAGAAAAAAAATTTGGTAAAAAATGGTGATAATTCAGCTAAATATCGTCTAAAGTCATTTGCATTGAACTAATCATACTTTTTATATTTTTAACGTTAAGTTCACAGTTTTTACATCTAAAACACGTCTTAACAATACATTTGAGTGAATAGAAAAAATAGAAAAAAAATTTGGTCAAAAATGGTGATGAATCCGCTAAATATCGTTTTAAGTCATTTCTATTAAACTAATCATACTTTTTATATTTTTACCGTTAAGTTCACATTATTTTACATCTAAAACACACCTTAACAATACATTTGGGTGAATAGAAAAAATAGAAAAAAAATTTGGTCAAAAATTGTGATAATTCCGCTAAATATCGTCTTAAGTTATTTCTATTAAACTAATCATACTTTTTATATTTTTACCGTTAAGTTCACATTATTTTTACATCTAAAACAGGTCTTTAAAATACATTTGGGTGACTATAAAAGGTCGTAAAAAAATTTTGAAAAACTGGTGATAATTCAGCTAAATATCGTCTAAAGTCATTTGTATTGAACTAATCATACTTTTTATATTTTTAACGTTAAGTTCACAGTTTTTACATCTAAAACACGTCTTAACAATACATTTGAGTGAATAGAAAAAATAGAAAAAAAATTTGGTCAAAAATGGTGATAATTCCGCTAAATATCGTCTTAAGTCATTTCTATTAAACTAATCATACTTTATATATTTTTACCGTTAAGTTCACATTATTTTTACATCTAAAACAGGTCTTTAAAATACATTTGGGTGACTATAAAAGGTCGAAAAAAAATTTTGAAAAACTGGTGATAATTCCGCTAAATATCGTCTAAAATCATTTGTATTGAACTAATCATACATTTTATATTTTTAACGTTACGTTCACAGTTTTTACTTCTAAAACACGTCTTAACAATACATTTGAGTGAATAGAAAAAATAGAAAAAAAATTTGGTCAAAAATGGTGATAATTCCGCTTAATATCGTCTAAAGTCATTTGTATTGAACTAATCATACTTTTTATATTTTTAACGTTACGTTCACAGTTTTTACTTCTAAAACACGTCTTAACAATACATTTGAGTGAATAGAAAAAATAGAAAAAAAATTTGCGAAAATTTGGTATAAAATGGTGATAATTCCGCTAAATATCGTCTAAAGCCATTTCTATTAAACTAATCATACTTTTTATATTTTTACCGTTAAGTTCACATTATTTTACATCTAAAACACGCCTTAACAATACATTTGGGGAATAGAAAAAATAGAAAAAAAATTTGGTCAAAAAAGGTGATAATTCCGCTAAATATCGTCTAAAGTCATTTTTATTGAACTAATCATACTTTTTATATTTTTAACGTTAAGTTCACATTATTTTTACATCTAAAACAGGTCTTTAAAATACATTTGGGTGACTATAAAAGGTCGAAAAAAAATTTTGAAAAACTGGTGATAATTCCGCTAAATATCGTCTAAAATCATTTGTATTGAACTAATCATACATTTTATATTTTTAACGTTACGTTCACAGTTTTTACTTCTAAAACACGTCTTAACAATACATTTGAGTGAATAGAAAAAATAGAAAAAAAATTTGCGAAAAAATTTGGTAAAAAATTGTGATAATTCCGCTAAATATCGTCTTAAGTTATTTCTATTAAACTAATCATACTTTTTATATTTTTACCGTTAAGTTCACATTATTTTTACATCTAAAACAGGTCTTTAAAATACATTTGGGTGACTATAAAAGGTCGTAAAAAAATTTTGAAAAACTGGTGATAATTCAGCTAAATATCGTCTAAAGTCATTTGTATTGAACTAAACATACTTTTTATATTTTTAACGTTAAGTTCACAGTTTTTACATCTAAAACACGTCTTAACAATACATTTGAGTGAATAGAAAAAATAGAAAAAAAATTTGGTCAAAAATGGTGATAATTCCGCTAAATATCGTCTTTTGTCATTTCTATTAAACTAATCATACTTTATATATTTTTACCGTTAAGTTCACATTATTTTTACATCTAAAACAGGTCTTTAAAATACATTTGGGTGACTATAAAAGGTCGAAAAAAAATTTTGAAAAACTGGTGATAATTCCGCTAAATATCGTCTAAAATCATTTGTATTGAACTAATCATACATTTTATATTTTTAACGTTACGTTCACAGTTTTTACTTCTAAAACACGTCTTAACAATACATTTGAGTGAATAGAAAAAATAGAAAAAAAATTTGGTCAAAAATGGTGATAATTCCGCTTAATATCGTCTAAAGTCATTTGTATTGAACTAATCATACTTTTTATATTTTTAACGTTACGTTCACAGTTTTTACTTCTAAAACACGTCTTAACAATACATTTGAGTGAATAGAAAAAATAGAAAAAAAATTTGCGAAAATTTGGTATAAAATGGTGATAATTCCGCTAAATATCGTCTAAAGCCATTTCTATTAAACTAATCATACTTTTTATATTTTTACCGTTAAGTTCACATTATTTTACATCTAAAACACGCCTTAACAATACATTTGGGGAATAGAAAAAATAGAAAAAAAATTTGGTCAAAAAAGGTGATAATTCCGCTAAATATCGTCTAAAGTCATTTTTATTGAACTAATCATACTTTTTATATTTTTAACGTTAAGTTCACATTATTTTACATCTAAAACGCGCCTTAACAATACATTTGGGTGAATAGAAAAAATAGAAAAAAAATTTGGTCAAAAATGGTGATGAATCCGCTAAATATCGTCTTAAGCCATTTCTATTAATTAATCATACTTTTTATATTTTTAACGTTAAGTTCACAGTTTTTACATCTAAAACACGTCTTAACAATACATTTGAGTGAATAGAAAAAATAGAAAAAAAATTTGGTCAAAAATGGTGATAATTCCGCTAAATATCGTCTTAAGTCATTTCTATTAAACTAATCATACTTTATATATTTTTACCGTTAAGTTCACATTATTTTTACATCTAAAACAGGTCTTTAAAATACATTTGGGTGACTATAAAAGGTCGAAAAAAAATTTTGAAAAACTGGTGATAATTCCGCTAAATATCGTCTAAAATCATTTGTATTGAACTAATCATACATTTTATATTTTTAACGTTACGTTCACAGTTTTTACTTCTAAAACACGTCTTAACAATACATTTGAGTGAATAGAAAAAATAGAAAAAAAATTTGCGAAAAAATTTGGTAAAAAATTGTGATAATTCCGCTAAATATCGTCTTAAGTTATTTCTATTAAACTAATCATACTTTTTATATTTTTACCGTTAAGTTCACATTATTTTTACATCTAAAACAGGTCTTTAAAATACATTTGGGTGACTATAAAAGGTCGTAAAAAAATTTTGAAAAACTGGTGATAATTCAGCTAAATATCGTCTAAAGTCATTTGTATTGAACTAATCATACTTTTTATATTTTTAACGTTAAGTTCACAGTTTTTACATCTAAAACACGTCTTAACAATACATTTGAGTGAATAGAAAAAATAGAAAAAAAATTTGGTCAAAAATGGTGATAATTCCGCTAAATATCGTCTTAAGTCATTTCTATTAAACTAATCATACTTTATATATTTTTACCGTTAAGTTCACATTATTTTTACATCTAAAACAGGTCTTTAAAATACATTTGGGTGACTATAAAAGGTCGAAAAAAAATTTTGAAAAACTGGTGATAATTCCGCTAAATATCGTCTAAAATCATTTGTATTGAACTAATCATACATTTTATATTTTTAACGTTACGTTCACAGTTTTTACTTCTAAAACACGTCTTAACAATACATTTGAGTGAATAGAAAAAATAGAAAAAAAATTTGGTCAAAAATGGTGATAATTCCGCTTAATATCGTCTAAAGTCATTTGTATTGAACTAATCATACTTTTTATATTTTTAACGTTACGTTCACAGTTTTTACTTCTAAAACACGTCTTAACAATACATTTGAGTGAATAGAAAAAATAGAAAAAAAATTTGCGAAAATTTGGTATAAAATGGTGATAATTCCGCTAAATATCGTCTAAAGTCATTTTTATTGAACTAATCATACTTTTTATATTTTTAACGTTAAGTTCACATTATTTTACATCTAAAACGCGCCTTAACAATACATTTGGGTGAATAGAAAAAATAGAAAAAAAATTTGGTCAAAAATGGTGATGAATCCGCTAAATATCGTCTTAAGCCATTTCTATTAATTAATCATACTTTTTATATTTTTAACGTTAAGTTCACATTATTTTACATCTAAAACACGCCTTAACAATACATTTGGGTGAATAGAAAAAATAGAAAAAAAATTTGGTCAAAAATGGTGATAATTCCGCTAAATATCGTCTTAAGTTATTTCTATTAAACTAATCATACTTTTTATATTTTTACCATTAAGTTCACATTATTTTTACATCTAAAACAGGTCTTTAAAATACATTTGGGTGACTATAAAAGTTCGTAAAAAAATTATGAAAAACTGGTGATAATTCCGCTAAATATCGTCTAAAGTCATTTGTATTGAACTAATCATACTTTTTATATTTTTAACGTTACGTTCACAGTTTTTACTTCTTAAACACGTCTTAACAATACATTTGAGTGAATAGAGAAAAAATAGAAAAAAAATTTGCGAAAATTTGGTATAAAATGGTGATAATTCCGCTAAATATCGTCTAAAGCCATTTCTATTAAACTAATCATACTTTTTATATTTTTACCGTTAAGTTCACATTATTTTACATCTAAAACACGCCTTAACAATACATTTGGGTGAATAGAAAAAATAGAAAAAAAATTTGGTCAAAAATGGTGATAATTCCGCTAAATATCGTCTTAAGCCATTTCTATTAATCTAATCATACTTTTTATATTTTTAACGTTAAATTCACATTATTTTACATCTAAAACACTTCTTAACAATATATTTGGGTGAATAGAAAAAATAGAAAAAAAATTTGCGAAAAAATTTGGTAAAAACAGGTGATGAATCCGCTAAATATCGTTTTAAGCCATTTCTATTAATTAATCATACTTATTATATTTTTAACGTTAAGTTCACATTATTTTACATCTAAAACACGCCTTAACAATACATTTGGGTGAATAGAAAAAATAGAAAAAAAATTTGGTCAAAAATTGTGATAATTCCGCTAAATATCGTCTTAAGTTATTTCTATTAAACTAATCATACTTTTTATATTTTTACCGTTAAGTTCACATTATTTTTACATCTAAAACAGGTCTTTAAAATACATTTGGGTGACTATAAAAGTTCGTAAAAAAATTTTGAAAAACTGGTGATAATTCCGCTAAATATCGTCTAAAGTCATTTGTATTGAACTAATCATACTTTTTATATTTTTAACGTTACGTTCACAGTTTTTACTTCTAAAACACGTCTTAACAATACATTTGAGTGAATAGAAAAAATAGAAAAAAAATTTGCGAAAATTTGGTAAAAAATGGTGATAATTCCGCTTAATATCGTCTAAAGTCATTTGTATTGAACTAATCATACTGTTTATATTTTTAACGTTAAGTCCACATTATTTTACATCTAAAACGCGCCTTAACAATACATTTGGTTGAATAGAAAAAATAGAAAAAAAATTTGGTCAAAAATTGTGATAATTCCGCTAAATATCGTCTTAAGCCATTTCTATTCAACTAATCATACTTTTTATATTTTTAACGTTAAGTTCACATTATTTTACATCTAAAACGCACCTTAACAATACATTTGGGTGAATAGAAAAAATAGAAAAAAAATTTGGTCAAAAATGGTGATAATTCCGCTAAATATCGTCTAAAGTCATTTTTATTGAACTAATCATACTTTTTATATTTTTAACGTTAAGTTCACATTATTTTACATCTAAAACGCGCCTTAACAATACATTTGGGTGAATAGAAAAAATAGAAAAAAAATTTGGTCAAAAATGGTGATGAATCCGCTAAATATCGTCTTAAGCCATTTCTATTAATTAATCATACTTTTTATATTTTTAACGTTAAGTTCACATTATTTTACATCTAAAACACGCCTTAACAATACATTTGGGTGAATAGAAAAAATAGAAAAAAAATTTGGTCAAAAATGGTGATAATTCCGCTAAATATCGTCTTAAGTTATTTCTATTTAACTAATCATACTTTTTATATTTTTACCATTAAGTTCACATTATTTTACATCTAAAACGCGCCTTAACAATACATTTGGGTGAATAGAAAAAATAGAAAAAAAATTTGGTCAAAAATGGTGATGAATCCGCTAAATATCGTCTTAAGCCATTTCTATTAATTAATCATACTTTTTATATTTTTAACGTTAAGTTCACATTATTTTACATCTAAAACACGCCTTAACAATACATTTGGGTGAATAGAAAAAATAGAAAAAAAATTTGGTCAAAAATGGTGATAATTCCGCTAAATATCGTCTTAAGTTATTTCTATTAAACTAATCATACTTTTTATATTTTTACCATTAAGTTCACATTATTTTTACATCTAAAACAGGTCTTTAAAATACATTTGGGTGACTATAAAAGTTCGTAAAAAAATTATGAAAAACTGGTGATAATTCCGCTAAATATCGTCTAATGTCATTTGTATTGAACTAATCATACTTTTTATATTTTTAACGTTACGTTCACAGTTTTTACTTCTTAAACACGTCTTAACAATACATTTGAGTGAATAGAAAAAATAGAAAAAAAATTTGCGAAAATTTGGTATAAAATGGTGATAATTCCGCTAAATATCGTCTAAAGCCATTTCTATTAAACTAATCATACTTTTTATATTTTTACCGTTAAGTTCACATTATTTTACATCTAAAACACGCCTTAACAATACATTTGGGTGAATAGAAAAAATAGAAAAAAAATTTGGTCAAAAATGGTGATAATTCCGCTAAATATCGTCTTAAGCCATTTCTATTAAACTAATCATACTTTTTATATTTTTAACGTTAAATTCACATTATTTTACATCTAAAACACTTCTTAACAATATATTTGGGTGAATAGAAAAAATAGAAAAAAAATTTGCGAAAAAATTTGGTAAAAACAGGTGATGAATCCGCTAAATATCGTTTTAAGCCATTTCTATTAATTAATCATACTTTTTATATTTTTAACGTTAAGTTCACATTATTTTACATCTAAAACACGCCTTAACAATACATTTGGGTGAATAGAAAAAATTAAAAAAAAATTTGGTCAAAAATTGTGATAATTCCGCTAAATATCGTCTTAAGTTATTTCTATTAAACTAATCATACTTTTTATATTTTTACCGTTAAGTTCACATTATTTTTACATCTAAAACAGGTCTTTAAAATACATTTGGGTGACTATAAAAGTTCGTAAAAAAATTTTGAAAAACTGGTGATAATTCCGCTAAATATCGTCTAAAGTCATTTGTATTGAACTAATCATACTTTTTATATTTTTAACGTTACGTTCACAGTTTTTACTTCTAAAACACGTCTTAACAATACATTTGAGTGAATAGAAAAAATAGAAAAAAAATTTGCGAAAATTTGGTAAAAAATGGTGATAATTCCGCTTAATATCGTCTAAAGTCATTTGTATTGAACTAATCATACTTTTTATATTTTTAACGTTAAGTTCACATTATTTTACATCTAAAACGCACCTTAACAATACATTTGGGTGAATAGAAAAAATAGAAAAAAAATTTGGTCAAAAATGGTGATAATTCCGCTAAATATCGTCTAAAGTCATTTTTATTGAACTAATCATACTTTTTATATTTTTAACGTTAAGTTCACATTATTTTACATCTAAAACGCGCCTTAACAATACATTTGGGTGAATAGAAAAAATAGAAAAAAAATTTGGTCAAAAATGGTGATGAATCCGCTAAATATCGTCTTAAGCCATTTCTATTAATTAATCATACTTTTTATATTTTTAACGTTAAGTTCACATTATTTTACATCTAAAACACGCCTTAACAATACATTTGGGTGAATAGAAAAAATAGAAAAAAAATTTGGTCAAAAATGGTGATAATTCCGCTAAATATCGTCTTAAGTTATTTCTATTTAACTAATCATACTTTTTATATTTTTACCATTAAGTTCACAGTTTTTTACATCTGAAACACGTCTTAACAATACATTTGGGTGAATAGAAAAAATAGAAAAATATTTGGTAAAAAATGGTGATAATTCCGCTAAATATCGTCTTAAGTCATTTCTATTAAACTAATCATACTTTTTATATTTTTAACGTTAAGTTCACATTATTTTACATCCAAAACACGCCTTAACATTACATTTGGGTGAATAGAAAAAATAGAAAAAAAATTTTGAAAAACAGGTGATGTATCCGCTAAATATCGTCTTAAGCCATTTCTATTAATTAATCATACTTTTTATATTTTTAACGTTAAGTTCACATTATTTTACATCTAAAACACGGCTTAACAATACATTTGGGTGAATAGAAAAAATAGAAAAAAAATTTGGTCAAAAATGGTGATAATTCCGCTAAATATCGTCTAAAGTCATTTGTATTGAACTAATCATACTTTTTATATTTTTACCGTTAAGTTCACATTATTTTTACATCTAAAACAGGTCTTTAAAATACATTTGGGTGACTATAAAAGGTCGTAAAAAAATTTTGAAAAACTGGTGATAATTCAGCTAAATATCGTCTAAAGTCATTTGTATTGAACTAATCATACTTTTTATATTTTTAACGTTAAGTTCACAGTTTTTACATCTAAAACACGTCTTAACAATACATTTGAGTGAATAGAAAAAATAGAAAAAAAATTTGGTCAAAAATGGTGATAATTCCGCTAAATATCGTTTTAAGTCATTTCTATTAAACTAATCATACTTTTTATATTTTTACCGTTAAGTTCACATTATTTTTACATCTAAAACAGGTCTTTAAAATACATTTGGGTGACTATAAAAGGTCGAAAAAAAATTTTGAAAAACTGGTGATAATTCCGCTAAATATCGTCTAAAGTCATTTGTATTGAACTAATCATACTTTTTATATTTTTAACGTTAAGTTCACATTATTTTACATCTAAAACACGCCTTAACAATACATTTGGGTGAATAGAAAAAATAGAAAAAAAATTTGGTCAAAAATGGTGATAATTCCGCTAAATATCGTCAAAATCATTTGTATTGAACTAATCATACTTTTTATATTTTTAAAGTTAAGTTCACATTATTTTACATCCATAACACGCCTAAACATTACATTTGGGTGAATAGAAAAAATAGAAAAAAAATTTGCGAAAAAATTTGGTAAAAAATGGTGATAATTCCGCTTAATATCGTCTAAAGTCATTTGTATTGAACTAATCATACTGTTTATATTTTTAACGTTAAGTTCACATTATTTTACATCTAAAACACGCCTTAACAATACATTAGGGTGAATAGAAAAAAAATTTGGTCAAAAATGGTGATAATTCCGCTAAATATCGTCTTAAGTTATTTCTATTAAACTAATCATACTTTTTATATTTTTACCATTAAGTTCACATTATTTTTACATCTAAAACAGGTCTTTAAAATACATTTGGGTGACTATAAAAGTTCGTAAAAAAATTTTGAAAAACTGGTGATAATTCCGCTAAATATCGTCTAAAGTCATTTGTATTGAACTAATCATACTTTTTATATTTTTAACATTACGTTCACAGTTTTTACTTCTAAAACACGTCTTAACAATACATTTGAGTGAATAGAAAAAATAGAAAAAAAATTTGCGAAAATTTGGTATAAAATGGTGATAATTCCGCTAAATATCGTCTTAAGCCATTTCTATTAAACTAATCATACTTTTTATATTTTTAACGTTAAGTTCACATTATTTTACATCTAAAACACTTCTTAACAATATATTTGGGTGAATAGAAAAAATAGAAAAAAAATTTGCGAAAAAATTTGGTAAAAAATGGTGATAATTCCGCTTAATTTCGTCTAAAGTCATTTGTATTGAACTAATCATACTGTTTATATTTTTAACGTTAAGTTCACATTATTTTACATCTAAAACGCGTCTTAACAATACATTTGGGTGAATAGAAAAAATAGAAAAAAAATTTGGTCAAAAATGGTGATAATTCCGCTAAATATCGTCTTAAGCCATTTCTATTAAACTAATCATACTTTTTATATTTTTATCGTTAAGTTCACATTATTTTACATCTAAAACACGCCTTAACAATACATTTGGGTGAATAGAAAAAATAGAAAAAAAATTTGGTCAAAAATGGTGATAATTCCGCTAAATATCGTCTAAAGTCATTTGTATTGAACTAATCATACTTTTTATATTTTTAACGTTAAGTTCACATTATTTTACATCCAAAACACGCCTTAACATTACATTTGGGTGAATAGAAAAAATAGAAAAAAAATTTTGAAAAACAGATGATGAATCCGCTAAATATCGTCTTAAGCCATTTCTATTAATTAATCATACTTTTTATATTTTTAACGTTAAGTTCACATTATTTTACATCTAAAACACGCCTTAACAATACATTTGGGTGAATAGAAAAAATAGAAAAAAAATTTGGTCAAAAATTGTGATAATTCCGCTAAATATCGTCTTAAGTTATTTCTATTAAACTAATCATACTTTTTATATTTTTACCGTTAAGTTCACATTATTTTTACATCTAAAACAGGTCTTTAAAATACATTTGGGTGACTATAAAAGGTCGAAAAAAAATTTTGAAAAACTGGTGATAATTCCGCTAAATATCGTCTAAAGTCATTTGTATTGAACTAATCATACTTTTTATATTTTTAACGTTAAGTTCTCATTATTTTACATCTAAAACACGCCTTAACAATACATTTGGGTGAATAGAAAAAATAGAAAAAAAATTTGGTCAAAAATGGTGATAATTCCGCTAAATATCGTCTAAAGTCATTTGTATTGAACTAATCATACTTTTTATATTTTTAAAGTTAAGTTCACATTATTTTACATCCATAACACGCCTAAACATTACATTTGGGTGAATAGAAAAAATAGAAAAAAAATTTGCGAAAAAATTTGGTAAAAAATGGTGATAATTCCGCTTAATATCGTCTAAAGTCATTTGTATTGAACTAATCATACTGTTTATATTTTTAACGTTAAGTTCACATTATTTTACATCTAAAACACGCCTTAACAATACATTAGGGTGAATAGAAAAAATAGAAAAAAAATTTGGTCAAAAATGGTGATAATTCCGCTAAATATCGTCTTAAGTTATTTCTATTAAACTAATCATACTTTTTATATTTTTACCATTAAGTTCACATTATTTTTACATCTAAAACAGGTCTTTAAAATACATTTGGGTGACTATAAAAGTTCGTAAAAAAATTTTGAAAAACTGGTGATAATTCCGCTAAATATCGTCTAAAGTCATTTGTATTGAACTAATCATACTTTTTATATTTTTAACATTACGTTCACAGTTTTTACTTCTAAAACACGTCTTAACAATACATTTGAGTGAATAGAAAAAATAGAAAAAAAATTTGCGAAAATTTGGTATAAAATGGTGATAATTCCGCTAAATATCGTCTTAAGCCATTTCTATTAAACTAATCATACTTTTTATATTTTTAACGTTAAGTTCACATTATTTTACATCTAAAACACTTCTTAACAATATATTTGGGTGAATAGAAAAAATAGAAAAAAAATTTGCGAAAAAATTTGGTAAAAAATGGTGATAATTCCGCTTAATATCGTCTAAAGTCATTTGTATTGAACTAATCATACTGTTTATATTTTTAACGTTAAGTTCACATTATTTTACATCTAAAACGCGTCTTAACAATACATTTGGGTGAATAGAAAAAATAGAAAAAAAATTTGGTCAAAAATGGTGATAATTCCGCTAAATATCGTCTTAAGCCATTTCTATTAAACTAATCATACTTTTTATATTTTTATCGTTAAGTTCACATTATTTTACATCTAAAACACGCCTTAACAATACATTTGGGTGAATAGAAAAAATAGAAAAAAAATTTGGTCAAAAATGGTGATAATTCCGCTAAATATCGTCTAAAGTCATTTGTATTGAACTAATCATACTTTTTATATTTTTAACGTTAAGTTCACATTATTTTACATCCAAAACACGCCTTAACATTACATTTGGGTGAATAGAAAAAATAGAAAAAAAATTTTGAAAAACAGATGATGAATCCGCTAAATATCGTCTTAAGCCATTTCTATTAATTAATCATACTTTTTATATTTTTAACGTTAAGTTCACATTATTTTACATCTAAAACACGCCTTAACAATACATTTGGGTGAATAGAAAAAATAGAAAAAAAATTTGGTCAAAAATTGTGATAATTCCGCTAAATATCGTCTTAAGTTATTTCTATTAAACTAATCATACTTTTTATATTTTTACCGTTAAGTTCACATTATTTTTACATCTAAAACAGGTCTTTAAAATACATTTGGGTGACTATAAAAGGTCGTAAAAAAATTTTGAAAAACTGGTGATAATTCAGCTAAATATCGTCTAAAGTCATTTGTATTGAACTAATCATACTTTTTATATTTTTAACGTTAAGTTCACAGTTTTTACATCTAAAACACGTCTTAACAATACATTTGAGTGAATAGAAAAAATAGAAAAAAAATTTGGTCAAAAATGGTGATAATTCCGCTAAATATCGTTTTAAGTCATTTCTATTAAACTAATCATACTTTTTATATTTTTACCGTTAAGTTCACATTATTTTTACATCTAAAACAGGTCTTTAAAATACATTTGGGTGACTATAAAAGGTCGAAAAAAAATTTTGAAAAACTGGTGATAATTCCGCTAAATATCGTCTAAAGTCATTTGTATTGAACCTAACTTTACCAAAAACTTAAATAAGATAATCATGAAACAAAATGTACCACACGATAACGTAGATACGATTGAAATACCCAGAAAATTCAATGTCTTAAAACTTCATGCTAATTCACTTTCAGTTTTAAATAGAGAAATAGAAAATCTTTTAAGAGATAATGCTAAAGAAAAAACAACAAATATTCACTCTACCGGAATTACAGCATTAATAATAATAACAATAGTGGTAATAACATATAAAATAATTAGATATGTAAAAAATAGGGGTAAAAAAACTAATAGCAAAACCAAGGATAAAGTCAATGTAGTATATCACGTGGATAAGAATAAAATACAAAAAGATAACAATATAACAGTTGAAGAAATTGTCGAAACTTAAATATACTACGTGATAATTGATAGACGAAAAATTATAGTAAAAATCACGTCTACACACTTAACATTATGTACGATGAACTGCTGACCAATACAATAATATTAACACACACTCATAACTGTAAGACCTATGGTCAATACACACCATGTATGAAGTAAGTTAGTTCACGGTGTACCTTAGACCTCAACACTCAACAAACATCGAACTCCGTATAACTACGATACAGTCAGATAGTTGGATAGAATATAATTTATATAGCTTGTGAGTATTATTATTTGTAAGTGTTTAATCTATAATAAAACTTAATGATAACTGAAACGGAATCCTAGTTATTTAAATATATTTAAGATCCTGTTATATATATCTACCCCTGGCTATACGGTAATTATATCTATAGAGTCCTACGACTCTCACTGGATATCTTATATTTAACTGGTCGTTTCCCCGACCACGTTACACTACAATCTTTTGTTAACGAATTTTTACGATGTTTTTGTAATCCAATTATAATAGATAGTGGTTTTAAAAGTAACAATCTGACTACTAACAGTAACAATTTACAATTAATTTATTACTTACACATGTTGGCTATACTGAGCTGTAATTCTTTAGTGTCAAAATTAATTTTCTTTACATTTTAGTAACTAATTAACTATCGTTAAACCAAGTTGTGTTTTATGTTTATTTTCGTATCTCTTAAGAATATATTTTTTATAGTAATACGTTTTGATTTTCAATGTCATTTAAAAACATGAACTTACAAAAAACTAGCAATGACATTTCTTCATTAGTTTCTTTAGTACGAAGCAAATCATTCCCAGCATATCCGGAATACATTACATTTACATCCAGATTAAAAACGTATGATATATTACCATCAAATATACCTCAAAATAAATATTTATTGGCTGATTGTGGTTTCATATTCAGAGGAGTAAAAGATGTTGTAGAATGTTTTTCCTGCGGACTTGTCTTACACGATTGGAAAAAAGATGATATACCATGGATTGAACACTCGAGACATAATCCGGAATGTATATATGTATTATTATCAAAAGGAAATCACTTTGTTGAATATGTAAAAACCAAATGCGGAAGATCTAAATGTAATTGTGAAATTGAATCATATGATACCACTTGCTAGTATATTAAGATGTATATAATATATATATAAACACTCTAACAATCAGAACACTACTTTAACAAACGTAATTCCTCAGAACAAAAAAAAATCGATAAGAATTTAAAGACCGCTAGCTACAATAATATGATTTCACCGGTTGTTTCAAAGTCGGTATTCGAAATTCGACCGTATGGCAAAAAAAGTGTAACAGTTGGATTGCTTGTTAACAAAAAGATTTCAATCGTTATATTATTAGAATGTAAAATAACTAAAAAGATTTTAAACCTTGATCTAGAACAATGGCTTACATTAATGTGTGAAAATAATTACAATGCAATTATCGATAATCTGCAAACTCGATGTAAACGTGTAAGAATAACTGACAATTTAAGTTATTCTGTTAATGTGAAACAGTCTTCAATTATATTACATTCTAATGAAAATTATATTACTTTATCACATATCGATTTACACCGTTTGAAACAATTGCAACACTGTATTGATTTATATATTATTGAAAAACAAAAAAAATTGTCAAGTCATCAAAAGACTTTTGACACAGCATATTCACTAATCATGGCAGATGTAAACGGGTTACCTTCTTCTTGTCGTCGGAATGAATTTACAAACCAATATATTCAGAATTATGACTTAAGTTATAGTAATATGGAGTCTAACGATATTTCTTTTATGTATGAATTATTACAGTATCATTATAACTCATTATCAGATATGATATTGTAAGACTTAGTAGTCTAATTTTTTTTCAATCAGCTGTTAACCAGTAATTTATATTATTATTATTTTTTATTTTACGTTTCATGATACTAACTCATGTACCTACACTACTTTTTACTACATTTTAAAATAAATATACAATCATTTTTTTTTTTTTTTATATACATAAATAAAATACTATGTATAAATATATAATTTATTTTTACAATATAATAGTAACAGATATTTAATTGATATATAATGTGAGTGATGTATAAATATGTTTCATAACACAAGTATATTTAAACTGAAAAATTTTTATTTTGCATAGTACCTATTATATATTCAAATTTTTTTCTACCGTCATTAATAAATACATTATTATGTCTTTGATAATTTAGATCTTACTATATTCCTCTTTGGATCAGACATAAAGCGTGTGAATATTGTTTGTACAACCTCTGATAAATTATTCTTAAGTTCTTGATCTTTTGCTTGGTCGGTTATCGTTACTGTAGTGATCACGTCGCCTACAGGTATCAGTAGTCAAGGATGATGGTTGGAAGGTGACTCTTGAGTTAATTACACAACGTAGAATTCTTCTTAATTAGATTAATTGTCTATTTATTGTGGTAAAACATATATTTATTTATAACATGAAAGCTGAATGTAAGTTAAGTATTCTGAATGATAGAATAAATTCGGTTTGATTCGAATATTTTCTAAGTTCAAAATATTGTGTTTAAGAAATTTTCTAAGTCCAATGAATTAAATTAAACAACAGACTGGCGTGAAGGTGCTCTGGCTAGTCTGGTCAAGTCGCGTCTGAATACAGGCCGTTTCGGGGTCCCTTATATAGTGCTACCCTCTACTCCCCATAGTCTACTCGTTCTTGTCGCTGTTCTCACGGATGTGGTATAATTATCTAGACTGACGGAAATGTTACTCGCCCACATACAAGCCAAATGTGCATCCCGTGCAGCTGCAGACCTTAGCGATTGATATTATAATTAACATTAAGAGTATATATTATAATATTACATTTAAACATTTGGTTCTTTGAACTTTTGTAATGATGCATAAAACTACGTCTTGTGCACCCTTATTGAGGACATTTTTATAGTCGTCTGCTCCCATGATTTAGTATGTCCCTAATTTTAATGATTTCCAGAAATGCTGTCTCTCCTACATTTACAAGGATCGTCGCACCCTTCCCTAGATTGATGCGGCTGGTACCTAGTTGACCGTGAACTATGTAATGCGGGACGCTAGTCCATAGCACCTCCCCTCTAAAAAATTGATTTATGTTTTTAAAGACAGAAATCAATCAATCTGTGCACAATATAGTTATTTTACATTAATATTTTCACAAGTTCAAACAACTTGTTTACAATACAATTTTCATTAATTTCATATTTTATGTTTTACATTCAATATTACATATGCATAAAGCATTTACAATTATATATTATTACATTTCATGTTTGTCATTTTTGATTACAATAGTATTTTTATTAGTACAATAAAATATATATTTTCGTATTACAATAAGTCTATGATTTAGTTATTACATTAAAATATATAGTTAGTATTACAATATATATATATTTCCTTTAATATGTTAGTATATTTGGTTAGTGTTAGTTTTTATATTAAGTGTTACTCACCCTTTTATATAATATTAATTCCCATAATCCCATATAATTACATTAAAACATATCATTCCCATATGTTTTCTTATTTCTATGTGAATATAAAGTGATTAAATAATACATTTTTTTTTTTTTTTATAATTAATTGATTAATATAATATGAATATCTTATGTCTAATATCATCCCTCACCACTTTATTATTTCTATGTTATTTACTTAAAGAGTTCTTTATCATTATCATTATTAAATTCATTATTAAATTTCTTATATCTATATTATATATATTATTGTCATTTAGTTTATTTACTTTATTTATAAACTATTGTTTATTTTAGTGGATTATCATCCATTCAATCTTTGATGCGCGACTCAAAAATTTATATGTAAAAAAAAGTTTTTCAAGACGAACACCATCATGGTCGAATCGATTGTTATTATTTTGATTTTTAATTACCGTTGTGATTTTATCTTTCTCGTGTAGTTCAGATTATAATTATTTTATGTATTTTTATATAGTATTTTTAACATGTGAACCACTAGAAGTCACAACTATTATTATTCAAATATTTAAAATTCATAATCAGACTTCTAATTGTTCAACTGTCTCTGTTACTCTTCGTGTAGATATATGCCCAATTAAAATTACAAGAATCAAACACAGATCCCTTCTGATTATAAGATCTCTGTTAGAATTCTCATAATTCGTAATGACTGTACTAATATTCTCTTTTATAGCAGAAATTTAAATATTATATTTAATGATTTTACTAAATTACTTATACTTATTAAAAAAATTAAAATTTTTTTTTTTTTTTATATATATATTTAAATTAATTTTTTAAAATTAATCTAAATTAAACTTTATATTAATATTTATTAACTTTTGTAGTAGTATTTTTTCCTTTTGTGTATTTACTTTACATTGAACCCTTACGTATTTATATTTTTTTTTTTTTTTTTTTTTAAATGTCTTATTAGATTATCGTATTTCACTTTCCTTACCATAAAATCAAAAATACATTTTGTCAATTTTACATCAGTTCTCGGATCGTGAGCATACGTTAATCTATGTTTTTTATTACAAACCATCCCGTGTGTTTCCTCTAAATTCAATAGTCTTCCTGTTTTTTTGAATGTACCTATTTCGTACTCGAAGATTGTCTTTTTTGTATTTAAATTTTCTAACAATATTGTAAAAGTGCCATTGAATTTAGTGTCATAACACGTTATGTTTAATACTGGGAATCTGTTTATGTCTAATCTTTTTAAGACGTTTAAATCCGAATTTCCGTTCCAAAATACTACTACACTAGTTGTGTCTCCTTTTGTGATATAATTTTCAATAAATGACGGACTTAGGTTGTTTAGAGTTGATCTTAAACTTTTGTCTAGTTGTTCTAGGCATGCTTTTTGCAGTACTTCTTTGCATTTAAATATTCTTTTTATCTCCTTCTTGGACAACAGTAGTTCATGATTTTTCATTGGTCGTATTTCGTCATGAAGTGGCAAGAGGAGTGGTCTCCCTTCAAGTTTGCGTACCTTACACTTGTCCAAACTGTTTGATATCGCTCCTGATATCAACACCATACTCGTCCTATTCACCATTGAAAACTCAAAGTCCATTATCACGAACTTGTGTTACCTTTTTCTGTTACAATAAAGTTTCTCTATATAAGTTATTTTAAATTTTAAATTTAATAATTATGTTTCATAAAATAATGGCTTATATTCTAGTTATTATTCACTTAATCTATATTTTGGTTTTATAATTCTAAATTTATTATTATTATTTTTACTCAGGTATTATTTCTTATACTGATATTTAACATTTTATCATCGTTTGGCCAAATCCATGCCCTATCTCTAGTCTCATTGAAACTTTTAAGTGCTGAATTTGCCACTTTTTCGTAAATAACTAATTGCTCTATCGTCTCATCTCCTTTTAGTGTCGGTGGTTGCTCGTTCCAATAGAATATAGTCGCAACACCCACCGGCTTCTTTTTCTTTTCTCTGTTGACACAGATATGCAATCAGTTAATCACGTCTCTTACATTCGTTCATTTCTTTTACTTTTTATTATTCTATTATTTACCTCTAATTTAATGACTATTACACGTTTAGATTATTATACTTTATAATTATTTTTACTATTTTAATTTCCTATATATATTCTAGTTATTTATATTCCTATTGCGTCTAATACTATCATTTCTATTTCTAATTCTAAAGAAACATCCCATGTGGAATTTATTTCATTCACTTATTCTAATATTATTATTATTTTTCTTTTTAAATTTCCGTTACTTCAATTTCTGGTATTTCCATCAATTGTTGCATCGCATACCTATACCTGTTTCTATCTACGCATTTATATCTATTATGTAGTATCATTATTATTAACATTATTGTTATCAGGAACGTACCTGAAATAACATACATTATGTAACTAAATATTTTACTATTTCCCATTCTGGTATTATCTGTATTTTTTACATCCTTTTTTAAATTTTTTAATTGTATTATATATTTCTGTTCTGTTATATTTTCGTTATTATTATTGGTGGATTCTGTATAACCTAGTTCATATAATTCCGTATTTGTTGTTAAATCATTCTTAAACGTAGTTTGTTCCGTTACTTGTGGTATCGTTAAACTTGAATTATACATCATAGTTGTTATTTTAGATATGTTATTTGTAGTTAATATTTTATCAATGTTGGTACTATTGCTACTTAATGTTGTTATATTTATTTCCTCTTTATTTGTAGTTATGGTTACATTTTGATTTTTTAGTATATAATTTTCTGGTTTTAACGTTGTATATGTTTGTTTTTGTTTAGATATTACATAATCTGTGTAATTGTTTATTAATTTAAATTTTAGGAAATTGTATGTTACTGGTATTTTTATAGGTTCGTATTCCGTTCCATCTACACTTTTTATGTACATTGTACATTCTTTTTGTAAATAATATGTTAATGGTACTTCTACTAATTCAATGTCAAATAGTGGTGGATCTCTTATCATTATACATTTGATTCGTACTAAAGCTATGTTACATGGTTTTGCTAAAGGTAATTCGAATTCGTCGTCAAATTCACCCGATACATTTTTAATTTTTACATTGTCCTCATAACTATACGAAATTGTTGTTCCCACCACATAGTCTCCAATCGCTGTTTGTTGTCCTTTGACTGCCCATATGATCATTAATCTATAATATTATCAATTTAACTTATTATACTTATTTATATCTTATAATTACTCTTATTTCTAAATTAGTGTTTTTTTTTTTTTTTACAAGTTAACTTTATCTAAATAATACAACAAATCCTCTGGTTTTGGTACATGACCTATGTAACTTATTAAATCCCTGCAACGATATCTGTTTATATGTCCGTGTTTTTGTGTCATGTCATACATAAATCTCGTTATGTTTCGTATAATTATTTCTAATTCTTCTTCCGAGAAGACTTCATTTAGCATAAAATTTGCCATTTTTATGTGTTCTAATAAACATTTAGGTATTTGATTCTTTCCCACAGTACTGGTATCGTGTTCCCCAAGTATAATTCGTTTTTCCAATTCTATCACGAATCTTTTGTTCCTATTCCTACAATTAAAATAATAATTTTTTTTTTTTAATGTCAATTTTACTTAATTCTATTTATCTTAAATTTATATATTTATATTTGCTCATTATTATCGTAATATTTCTTTACATCATTTTTGTGTACCGTCACTTGTTTTCTGTTTCGTAAAATAATTATATTTTCCGTGTCTAACACGTCTAAAACTTCATATGGTCCCTTCCATAAAGGACTTAATTTATTTTTTTGTGTATTATCTTTAAGCAATATTAAATCTTTTACGTTATAATTTTCGTTATGCTCTTTTTTATCGTATTGTTTTTTCGATTTTATTTTCCTATTAATTAATCTTTCCCTAGCAACTTGGTGTGACAATTGCATTTTGTATTTTAAATCGTAAATATAGTCGTCATAATTATATCTAGGTTCCGGATTACACTTTAATTTAACTGGTATATCGATTTCTCTCCCGTATACTAACGCATATGGCTGATAATTTGTCGCCGTGTGTTCCATTGTGTTATATACAAACAATGCGTATGGTAATAATTTATCCCAGTTTTTTAAATCTTTATCTACGTAATGTCTTAGATATTCGGCTAGTGTCCTATGTGATCGTTCTAAACTACCGTTTGTTTGTGGATGGTAAGGACTCGAATTTATTTTATTTATTTTTAATAATTTGCATACTTCCGCGAAAATTTTACTAAGAAAATCTGTACCCTGATCTGTCAAAATTGTCTCTGGAAGACCGTGGACACAAACAAATCCTTCTACGAAAGCTCTCGCTACATTATTTGCTGTATGATTTTCAAGAGGTATTGCTAACGAATATTTCGATAAATCGTCCATCATTGTTAAAATATACGTATTTCCTGTTTCAGTGGTTAATAAAGGTCCTACAATATCTAAAAATATTTTTTCAAATGGTTTAGTACTTGTAGTAGTAATGACCATCGGACTCCTATGGTGTTTATTTGTATTTTTGTTCGTTTGACACGAAGGACAATTTTTTATATATTCTTTTACTTCTTCCTTTAAATTTGGCCAATTAAATTGTCTTTTTATCTTTTTTAATGTTCTGTGTATTCCACCGTGCCCCCCTAATTTAGAATCATGAAATTGTTTAAAAATTATTAATTTTTCTTCTTTAGTATATTCTAATTTAGAACAAATTATTATTTCTATATTTGTATTACGAAATACATATCGAATCATCGATCTCACTTTAGCCCATTCTAATCCATCTTTTCGTCCTAGTTGATTCATAGCTAGTTTACTTAAATTATGTTTCTGACAAAAATATTTTAAATTTAACAATGCTAAATGCATATTTTCATATGTTGTCAATTGTTTTTCTTTAGTTTTTGTTATTAAAAATATTATATACCTATCTTCATGTTTAAACTTTACGACATCGCCTAAGTCTTTATTTGCTTTTAATATTTTATCTTTTCCAAATTTTTGCTTCAGTTCGTAAATAATTCCTGATATAAAATTATAATATTTTTCTATCTCTGATACTATATGATACTCGCTTGGCGATTCTAATAATTCACCGTGTACTTCTTTTACGTTTTTATTTGTTATCATTATTGTTTCGAATTTTTCTAAAAATGTTGCGTAACTTTCTTCTTTAATTTCGTTAATATTATACATTCTGCTTAATGCGTCTACGTTCGAATTTTGTACTCCCGGTTTATATCTAATTTCATAATTATATTGTTCAAGTTCAATACGCCATCTCGCTAATTTGGACAAGGGATCTTTTAAATTAAATAACCATGATAATGGTCTATGATCAGTAAATATTATAAATTTTCTGCCATATAGATAAGGTCTAAATTGTTTTACTCCGAATATTATTGCTAAACATTCTAGCTCTGTCGTTGAATAATTTAATTCCGATTTGTTTAATGTTCGTGATGCATAAGAAATTGGTAAGTCACTCCCTATTTTGCCTTGTGATAAAATTGCCCCTCGTGCTTTACCACTAGCATCGGTTGTAAGTATGAATTCTTTTGTAAAATCTGGGTATTGCAAAATTGGTTCTGAACAAAGTATTGTTTTTAATTTATCAAAAGCTTGTTGGCATTTGTCATCCCAATTAAATTTTACGTCCTTCTTTAAAAGATTTGTCATCGGATTAGCTATAGAACTATAATTATTTATGAATTTTCGGTAGTAACCGCTAAGTCCTAAAAAACTTTTAATTTGTTTAACATTTTTCGGTGTCGGAAAATTCATAACTGAAGTAATTTTATTTGGATCTGGTTTAATTCCATGCTCTGAAATTATATGACCTAAAAATAAACATTCCTTTTTAAGAAATTCGCATTTATCTGGTTCTATTTTTAAATTATGAATACGTAATCGTTCGAATACATCGATTAATTTTTTATTGTGATCATTCAAATTTTTCCCATATATAATTATATCATCTAAATATACGAGACATTTTATACCTATTAAACCTGCCATCACATTAGTCATAGCCTTAGCAAATGTACTTGGTGCGGACGCAAGTCCCATACTCATACGTTTATAATGATAGTGTCCTTGACTTGTCGAAAAAGCTGTAAGTTCCCTAGAATCTTTAGATAACGAAATTTGGTGGTACCCACTCTTTAAATCTACTATGGAAAAGAGTTGGCACTGTCCTAATTGATCTAATATTTCCGTAATATTTGGTAAAGGGTGAAATTCATTTATAGTTACATTATTGAGTGCTCTAAAATCTATAACTATTCTAAATTTTTCTTTTCCCGACGCATCAGATTTTTTCTTTACTAATAATAGTGGTGCATTAAAAGGACTCATAGATTTTTCTATAATATCATCCCGTTCCATTTGTTCTATTTGTTCTTGAATTATTTTTTGTTGTGAAAAAGGGATACGATACGGTCGTTTGTGAATAGGTGGAGTGTCTTTAGGTATTTTAATTACGTGTTCCGCTGCTGTTGTTATTGTTAAATAATCATTTTCTAAATGAAATATGTCGGCATATTGTTCACAAATTTTTATTATCGATTCGCGTTCTTCCGAATTTAAATGGTCGTTCCTAATTAAATTCCTTATTTTATTTACGCGTTCATTATTATTTTGTATATTATTTATTTCATTAATGTCAGTGTCAATGTCGTATTCGTATGATATTCTATTAACTTGACCTACTTTTATATCCTGTCTCGCCTCCGATATATTTAACACACTTATTATAATTTTCCCGTCCCTGACTGTATTATATATATTAGCACAATATACATCTGCTGATAACTGTTGCTTATTTATTAAAATATTTTTATTATTCATGTTTTTATCTGCAATGTTAATCGATACTATTGTTTCCGTTCTAGGTTCTAAACTAAAACATATTTTATCATCATTTATTTCATCATTATTTTTTATTGTTAAAATATTATTTGCAATATCTATAACTGCATTATTATCTACTAAAAATGTATGTCCTAAAATGCCATCGCCTTCAACCGGAAATTGCTTATTCAATACTTGAAATTCTGTTATAAATTCTTTTTTATCAATTATTAATTTAATTTTAGTTTTTCCTATAGTCGGTACTATTTTTTCATTTATCCCTTTTAAATATATTTTCTGATTTTCGTCTATTACCGTTTTGCCTATTAATTTATTTATCTTAACAATATTTAAATCGCTACCTGTGTCTAATAATAACTTAATTGTTTTTGTACTAAAATTAGGTGATTCTACTGTTACGTGATTATTATATATTACGGTTGTTACATGTAAACATTGTTTAATGGCGATTCTGCGTCTATTATCTCCTGCACCAACCTGACGCCCTGAGTTGGCACCATCGAGTTTTTTGAAACATTAGAATTATTCCTTTCATTACGTAATTTAGTATAACAGTTTACAATTTCATGCCCCACTTTATTGCAATAGCTACAATGTAGTTGTCCATTATTATTATTAATTGTACGCGTATTATTATTTGCATTTTGTTGCCTATTATTGGTACCGAACTGTCTATCATTGTTTTGCCTTGGTAATCTACAATCTCTTGCTAAATGACCATTCTTTCCACAATTATAACATGCATTATTATTAATATTATTATTATTATTATTAGTTTCATATTCTGATTATTATAACACTGATTATTATTATTAGCAAAATTTTGTCGTCCATACCCGTTATATCCGCCACGATTAAAACTTCGATTAAAATTATTATAACCGTTACTACGTCTGAAATTATTATTATTATTATTGTTATATCCGTTATTCTGACCACCATAGTTATTGTTACCGCGATTAAAATTTTGACTATTATTATTTTGTTTGAAATTATTTCCCGATGTATTACTATTTCCGTTTAAATTTTGTTTTTCTAAATCTTTTTGTAATTTTTCCATTTGTAAGTTAGCATTATGTTCCATTTCCTCATCTTTTGCGAATTATCGCATAGCAGTTTCTAACGTTTTTGGATCCCTAGCTTTTAGTGCTAAATTTAAATGTTTCGGTAAACCGTTTACAAAAATTATTAATGCTTGATTTTTAAGTTGTTTTTTATATACTTTGCTTTCCTCTTCTGTCATATCTTTCGAACCTTCCTTACATAATTTATAAAATAATTCCTCAACTCGTCCTGCGAAACTGCTTACGTCCTCATTTTCTTTCATACGCGCGAAATTTAATCCTATTGTTAACGTTCTCTCAGATGCTCTATGTTCAAATACTCCCTTTAAAATTGACTTTATATCCTCCCATTTTTCTGTGTCCCTATATTTTGTTGCCTCTAGTGCATTACCTGCTAATTTCGAGTTTATTATTTTTATTAATAATTGTAAATTACTTTTATCTACCGATTTTACCGCGATATCACATGTATTAATAAATTCTGATACATTCTTTGCTCCTGTACACACCGGAATCAAAGCTGTGGCTTTATCTATATCCATTTCAGCCATTGTTTTTATTTTTTTCGTTCGAGTTATGTTTGGTAATTGTACGTGTACTACCCCTTTGTCAGTTCGTAAACCTGTTCGTTTCTTTATTGTATTATCACTATCACTTGCTGGACTTAAAGACTTAAAAGTTAAATTTAAAAATTCTTTATCTTTAACTGCTCTTAAATATTTTTCCCTATCACAATCTTGTGAATATTTATACTCTTCTGGTATATCTAAATTAATTAATGTTTGTTCTGTTTTAACGATATTTGTCTTTGTTTGGACTACTACAGCCCCCTCGTTGTTGTCTACTTGAACACCTACGTCTCTAGTTTCGTCGTCAGATGTTACTAATATGCTTCCTGTCAAAATATCTTGTATTTCCCCTGAATTTTTATTCATCAATATATTTTTTATTCATTTAAATTTTGAAAAATAATTTTATTTATTTCATAAAAATAACATTTATTCTTCCCTCAATAACTTTCTAATATTTATTCTTATTTATTTATTCAACTATATATTTAATATATTTTATTTTCTAAATACCTTTATTCTCAACTTCGATTTCTATACTTAATATTACTTTTATTATTTATTCGATTCCATAACACGTCATTTATTATATTAAAAAAAAATCGTGTTCCGCGATGTTTTTGTTTTATATTACGTATTTATTTTATATCAGTTTTACTATAAACTGCACTCACACTAACGCATTAATTATATCATTACTACTATTAAATATTACGCCACTATGTTATAATTAAATAATTAAATTAATATATCGCAAAACTACTTATAAACTTATTTATTATTATTTTTATTAAATCTTAATTAATAATTCTAATTCAAATTTATTTAAACTATTATAACTTATTCTAGACTACTTTAATTTATTTATTATACTATTTTTACTTAATGTGGACTATATTTATGCTATTAGATTTATCTAATATTATATACTATTATATATCTAATATTATATACTATTTAAATCTAATTCGAACCGGTTCTAAAATTACTTTCTTTCACTTCAAAATTTTATTTCTTATTATTCTCAATTATTTTCTCTATACTTCAATTATTCATTTACCATTTATCATTTATCATTTATCATATATCATTTATCATTTATTCATCATTTTTCTATAATTTCCTTTTTACTATATATTCAATATCTATTCTCAATAAACTGTGCGCGCACACATTATATATATCTTTTTCAACAAAATCTCATAATTATTCTCAATATTTATTCATAAAACTAAGGACTTATTTTCTCGCCTTTCTAAAATTCCAAATTAATTCTCAATTATCAACATATAAGGTCTTACCTCTTGCCTTCCAAAAAAATCACTATTATTTATTTCAATTACTATATATCATAAGGTCTTACCTCTTGCCTTCTCAAAAAATCACAATTATCAATATCCCAATTACTTTATAATCTAAGGTCTTATTTCTTGCCTTACTAAAAGTCTCAATTATTTCATTTCATTTGTCAGAACTCCGTGGGACACCCTGTATATTATTTTTCAGAGTTTGGATCACACATTCACAAATTGAACATTTGATAACACTGTATGAACTGTAATGTCTAATTTTATACTTTTTCATCAAATGTTGAAATTTAATATTATAAAATTCTGTACCATTATCTGTTTGTAACAATTTTGGATGAGCTTTTTTCAATATATTAAACATACCTTTTGTACATTCCTTTGATGTTTTATTTTTCAACGCCTCAACCCATACATACTTACTATATGTATCTATGACAACTAAAATATACTTAAAACCATTATTTTGTCTAGAATGAGGTTGCATGTCTATTAAATCAGCTTGCCAGAGGTCATCAATAAACCGCGTTACCACACTACGTCTAGGATATATTTTTCTAGCTGGTCTATGTAGCTCATTAGCTATAGCCTCTAATGTTGTCATTATACTATAATATCTCTCTCACGTAGTTCTTCTAAAATAGATATAATTTCATTATTATCACCAGTATTACCAACACTTTGTGATGATTTTATAAGATTTAATCTAGTTACTAGTTCATTCGGGTCGTCATAATAAACTAATTGTGTTTGCGGCATTACATCTTTATATAAACCAGAACCTTGCTTTGACTGTGGTGTTGAAGTAAAACTAAACATATTTTCAACTGTGGGAGCTGTAACCATAGAACTGTTTGCATCTGGATAAAAATCAAATTTTCTATTTTCTATGGTTGTATCGTTATTACTTTTTTTAGCATTTTTACTAGATAAAAGATCCTTAATTGGTGTTAAGTCAATTTGAGGAATTCTAGATTTATTAAGTTTAGTTATTTGCTCGTTTAACTGTTTTTCTTCATATTTCATTCGTTCGTATAGAGGTTTTACAACAGTTGACCATTTTTGAAACTTTGAGGTTTTAGGTTTCCCATCTGCTTTTAAATGAACTCCAGTAGTTTTCAAAATGTCGTAATAGTTTTCTATATCTTCTACAGTTGTTTTTTTTGGTTCCTTCTCACATAATAAAGACCATAGTCCTACAGTCCATGGATAGTAACTATCAAGCAACTGTAAGTTACCATGACTAAAAACTACAGAGTGTTTTCCTATTTTATATGAATCACTAGCTTGATCATAATGCAAACCATAAGATTTATCATAACGTTTTATTACATGACGTTTATTATCTAAAAAATTTGTAAATGATGGATCTAACTCAACGTCATCATCTTCATCACTAGAGCATACAGTTTCTGTTTTTATTAGTTCAGTTGGTTGTGAGTTACATTGTATATTTTTTTCTGTCTGTGCACTCAGTGGCTCGATTATTGGTTTAAATACTTCGCGGTAATAGTTGTCAGAATCTATAACACCACGTTTCATTTCCATTATTTTTCGTTTAATATTCTTTTTTGATGCTATTAAATTTTCCAGCAAAACTTTTTCTTTGTTCATTGTGAATAATAAACACAAGATAACTGTATCGTATGACTACTAATAACACTATGTAGATAACAACAGTGTTACGTTATATTTATATATATATATATTATTTAAGTACACATGTACTTAAAATTTGTTTATTTCAATAAACGTATGAAAACCGCATCTATATCTTCCTTCATTCAGTTCCCGCGTTTTATCGATAACCAAAAACCCGTAGTCGCTGCGATTCCAACAAAAATGAGAAATTTTCCGAAATTCTAAGAAATCCATATCTGCAGACGAATGATCGTTGAATACATGCCGTAAATTTGTATCATCTTGCTTCAGTATCATTAAAAAGTTTGAGTTATCTCTTACTAGCTGTTTTGATATTTTAGAATATGTTTGTGCTAAAAAAAATACAGAGCTAGCACCTGAATGTCTGCCAATGCTGAAGTATTCTCTGATTATAGATTGTGGACCACATATTACATCATCGAAAATTATTATAGAATTCTCCTTAGTCATGTTTGGTTTTATAACCTTATCAGCGCTTGTAAATATGAAAAAATTAGCTTCTTGTATATCATCTATTATTTTTTTCAATAAAACATATTTTTCCTGATTAGAAGTTTTAGAGTATAAATAAATATTTTCAAATCTTAACCCGTTTGCATGGGTGATCAGATTATACATTATATTTGTTTTTCCTGATCCGCTGGGATCGACTAATATAGCACGTATAGTATCAGGCAATAACGAACCGTGTCTTGATTGTTTTTTTATCATCTGAAGATCTACATTTATAACATCTAATTTATCTTTCTGATCAATCAAATCCATTTTTATTTCCTTATAAATACTCTAGAATTTTTCAATTGATAATCAGTCATAGATGATGTGTTTAACTCAAAAGTGTAAATCAGATAAGACTGGTAAAGGATTAGTAAACTTCCTTATAAATAGCCTCCCAGTTGAAGCCCATGTGCCAGGCTATAAATATTGTGGTCCAGGTACGAAATTGAAAAAGAGACTAGATCGCGGTGACAAAGGAATAAACCCATTGGACGCTGCTTGTCGTGATCACGATATTGTGTATGCAGCGAGTAAAAATTTAGACGATAGACATAAAGCTGATAAAGTGTTAGAAAATCGTGCCTGGGAAAGATTTAAAGCAAAAGACACTCCTAGAAAAGAGAAATTAGTAGCGTACGCGGTAACAAACGCGATGAAAGCTAAAAGAAAAATAGGTATGGGTTGTAAAGGTAAACGGAAACGTGTTACAAAAAACAATAGTATGCTAGCTGTGAAGAAAAAAAGAACCTCGAAGAAAAATAATAGTGGTAAAAGACTGATTTTACCACCGAGACAAACAGGAGATGTAATTCCCTTAATACCTATATTTGCAGGATTGTCGGCACTTGGTAGCTTAATGTCTGGAGGTGTTAGTGTGTATAATGCAATTCAAAATTCAAAAAGAAAAAAAGGTAGTGGCCTAAATTTAAACAAAAACAAGGTATGTAAAAAAAACTGTTAAATACGCTACCTGACAGACCACTTTCGTCAGAAGATATTATAAAATGTATAACCAAGTTGAAAATCAATCATTTCCGTGGAGTGTTTTCACGTGATAACTTGCCTAAAAAACCATATGTAAATGAATGTGGTATATTAAACTTGGACATTTCTTCAGGCGATGGGAGCCATTGGGTAGCGTTTCATAAAAATAAAGATAAAGTCATATATTTTGATAGTTTTGGCGATTTACCTCCACCAATTGAATTACAACGTTATTTTAAAAAGTTTAAAATAGTATATAACTATACTAACTATCAAGATTTCAATTCATTCAACTGTGGACATTTATGTCTTGAATTTTTATTATGCATGAATCTGTCACATTAAGCTTGACTGGAAACACAACTTTATTATCCACGAATTATTTCCCGCCTCTTAACGTTTACGAGGATTCGGAAATAGCTTTGTTATACAGGGTGATTTTTTTATCATGAACCAGTTAATATCTCGGTAAGTATTAGGAATTTTAAAATAATTTTTTTTTTAAACTTTCTAGGTTTTACTATTTTACACTGTGTTACAATTTTCATAATTTTAACTACCTCCCTTATTAGATAAAACACTATCAACTTTAGATTTTCAAATGGTAATACCTATTTTTAATAACGAAAATCTATAAACATACTGAAAAAAATAATTTTAACGTTTACAGAATTTTATTTGAGTAATTAGTTTGCGACTTATTAATGCTTAAATATTCGTTCAATTTGCTGCTACTGGGCAATTTTACAAACCCAACAGTAAAAACCAGAAGTCAAAATGAAATTTTATCTCAATTTAACAATACCCATAACGGTCATTATCGATAATAACAAGATAGATAAACAATACCAATAAAAAAAAAAAAAAAAAAAAAAGGTGTCTTATCATCACTCCCACCCGAACGCCAAGTGTCGGTGAACGACTAGCCAGCAGAAGCGCAGCTGTATCAGCTATAAAGTATAAAAATAACATTTTAACATTTTACACTTTACCATCATGGTTACAAAATATATCACTGGTTACTGATTCCTGGTATACGATCTTATCACGTATTAGTAGATAGACGATAATAAATGTCGGTAAACCGTTTCTGAAAACATGTGGTTAATCGTTATTCGTTAATGTTAGTTTTCCATTATCAAGTATGGAATATTAATTATAAATTAATTACTATTCTTTGACTGTTTAACCAAAGAAAACGTTTTAAGTAAATACTATGTTATGTCGTTATGTGTATTATTTAAAATATAAATTTAAAGGTTAAGCCAATTATTCCAATGCATACCATACCACGAATAATAATACGTATCTTAATTCGTGATGCATACCTGTTATATTTTTTGATCGTGTTTTAATGTTGTATTTTGGTTAACAAATTTGAATTTAATTAAAAATATACCTCTTTCCAATCAGTAATATTATAAGGTATTTGGGAATCAGATTTCGTACTTTGCCGACACCTTATTTGTATAATTTATTGGTAAGTTCAATCCAAATTTAATATATTAGAATTTTATTTATTTTTTTATTAAATGATTTATACATATTATTGACAAATAATAACCATGGTTCAAATATTTTAATTTTATTTCAGTGGCAATTAGTAGAGTTTATATGATTAATCAAAAAATACAATGAACTATATGACTAGAAAGTTTAATTTGACCAGCAATTAATGCAAATTTACATTGCTTGCTACTGGTATCCGATGACTATAAATTAATATGGAATAAAAGAATAAAATATCCATATTTCTTTACATATTATATTTTAATCTTTAAACAATCTAAACAAATTATTATGTAAGTATGAATTTTTTTTATAAAATAAATAATTTGATATTTATCATAATTTTTGCTTATATTTTAGAAAATTAATTTTGTTTTCTTTCAAATTTCAATTGCAATTTGTAGTACTAACTTTTAATTCAAATATTTATAACAAGATTGGATGAACAAATACAATTTGTTATTGTGGTTAGTCACAGCATAGTACATCTCAACTGATAACTTAATAAGTATGAATAAACAATTTTTTTATACAATAAATCATTTCTATAAATAACTTAATGTTTTTTTTTCAGTTTCATTCAGATGAAAAAAGAAAACAGCGTAGCATCAAGACCGCAACTACTTCTATATTTGTAACATTTGTTGATTGTCACATTAATTGTTAATTTTATGTTTAAATAATTAAGTTAAGTTAAGTTATTGATTTACTATTTTCTATAATTAGGGCTATGGAGTTTTTATTAACCTAAATTGGTAAATTGAAAATTTTTTTTGAATACGGTAGTGCCAGTTTTACGTAATATTAAAAGATTTTTATATCATAAAATATTAATTAAAAATTAACATAATTTCAAAAATAAGTGTAAAATTGAATAATTTTTTAAAACATCCATAGCCCTAAAAATATGTTGCAATCTAGAGTAGATAATACATATAAAGTATGTTTAATGTTCATTTAATTTTTATTAATTTATCTAGGGTAGTGGACATGTTAAGTGTTAATATTTTTTATTAGTTATGACCTTACCCAAATCCTGCAATAACTTGCACTACGGAAATTTGTTCATACTCTAGTAAAATTATTGATAACTAATGTGTTTATTTCCTTAGATAATTTAGTAATGAATTAATGTCCATTATTTGTCTATTCACACACAACTACACAAGTTATTTTTAATATGAAATGCAAATTATACACTATATAAAAAAAATATCCCTGAATATTTAATATTTATAAATGGAAAGTCGGGTAGGCACTATGAACAATAGTATAGCATCTGTTTTTGGATTTGAAAAGAGGACCTATGGACCATTACATGAAGATCTTCGCTCGAGAAAAGCTGCTAATTTAAACACAATTAACTCTATAAAAGTAATGTGTAATATAGCACATGGGTCATTCAACAACCAACTTCAAAGTCATTCAATATATGAGTTTTTCCCTAGTGGAAGAACTGTATCGAAAGTAGTTCATTCACCACCAAATTTGATATATTACAGATTAAACAAAACAGACATTAATTCAATAAGTTTGCAGTTAGTTGATCAAAACAATAATCCGATCGATAACTTTAATGAGACATTGACAGTTGTTCTGCATATTAAACGCCACGAGCTTCATTATTAAATTTATATCTCAGATATTAGGATGTACGAGTCAGTCACTTTAAGTTTAACCGTGGACAAAACCATATTATCTGCAAATTATTTTCCGCCTATAAACCTTTACGAAGACTCAGAAATTGCTTTGTTATGTTTACAGTCATTTAATTCATTCCCAAATATTAATGAAAATAATAATACATTTTCTATAGAAATAGTTGACGATGAAAACAATAATGATATGATGCCTATGATGTGTCATATTAAATTGGAAGAGGGATGTTATGAAATTGAAGATATTAATCAACGAATTAAGAAGCAAATATATGTCTATAATAGTGAAAACTTAACCAAATTAAGATTCGAAATTTCGGTTGATCCTAATGATTTCAGATCGTATATAAAATGTAATGGGATACTACACTTTGAGATTCCATATAGTATGGCACCTGTATTCGGTTTTGAAAAAAGACAATATAAATCAGAGTATGCAATTCATCGATCGGAAAAAGCAGTAAATTTAAACACAATTAATTCTATAAAAGTATTGTGTAATATAGCTCAAGGATCATTCAGCAACCATCTTCAAAGTCATTCGATTTACGAGTTTTTCCCGAGTGGAAGGACAGGATCTAAAGTAATTCAGTCACCGCTAAATTTAGTATATTACAAATTGAATAAAACAAATATTGATTCGATAACCGTTCAGCTAGTTGATCAAGATCATAATCCGATTGATAATTTTGGTGAGGCATTGACAATCGTGTTACATATTAAACGTTACGGATCTTGATATGGGATTAAAATTCAATATAAATCCGCTACTTCGGATCAGTTCAACTAGTCATAAGACTAAAGTGGTATCGGTAACATAAAATAAAGTAAAAAAATTGACGTTGAAAAATAAAAAAATTTTGCAAGCTCTAGGTTATCAATTAAAACAGAATGCCTGAAAGTGATATTTTAGATATAAGTTCACGGTACGAGACGGATTCTAAAATAACGAAAATTGAATATCATTCATATACACCGTACACAACATCGTTTAATAATAATGATGAAATACGGATATCAGTACAGCAAACAGATGTTTATCCGTATCTACATGAGAGCTTTATTTATTTAGAAGGAATAATATCTGATCCTGATAAAGTGAAACTGTGTAATAATGGTTATTCATACCTCTTTGAACAAATTCGATTAGAAATAAATGGAATAGAAGTAGATAGCACACGTGTTCTTGGAATCACAAGCTCGCTGAAAGGATTCTTATCTTGTACACCAGATAACTATAATTGTTACGAAAATTCTGGCTGGAATTTTAAAAATGGATCACAAATAACAAACGATAAAGGTGAATTCAGTGCTTGCATTCCATTGAAATATTGGTTAGGTCTGTTTGAAGATTATAAAAAAATATTAGTAAATTCAAGATTGGAATTAATATTAACTCGAAGTCATACTGATTTAAATGCGTTAAGCCTTAAAAGTGATGTAGTTGCTGCTTTAGGTAAAGTTGTATTAAATAAAATAGTCTGGAAGGTTCCGCATATTACTGTTGATGATGAAGAAAGGTTAAAGTTATTGAAACTTGTAGAAAAAGAAAAAAGTTTGTTTATTCCTTTTAGATCTTTCGAAACTTTTGAATATCCTGAACTCGGAACTACTAAAAAAGTAGTATGGAACTTGAAAACCGCTTCAAAATTAGAAAAACCACGATTTATTATAATTGGATTACAAAAAGGTCGTAAAAATACAATAACAAAAGATTGTAGTATATTCGACCATTGTAGTCTAACGAACGTTAAAGTATTTCTAAACTCGATTGCATATCCGTATGATAATTTGAATTTAGATTTTTCAAAAAATAATTTTACATTATTATATGATATGTATACATCATTTCAAGAATCGTACTATGAAAAAAGTATACGGAACCCTATATTGAGTCCATCTACTTTTCTATCAAACGCACCCATCATAGTTATTGATACTTCAAAACAGAATGATTCGGCAACAGCCTCAGCAGTGGATGTTCAATTGGAAATTGAAGCATCGGAATCCCTTACAGGTGTAACTGCTTATTGTTTATTAATTCATGATCGTATTGTAGAATATGTACCTTTTACTAGAGAAGAACTGATGATAAGAAAGAAGAATTGCGAAGAAATCTAACAACTTCAGAGAAAATAAACGATATCGAAATGAATTATAAATAATTATATTTTTGATATACATTTTTTGTAATTAAAAATAATCATAAAACGTATTTACAACCCTTTGATGTACATTTTTTGGCTTGAATATCAGTCTACACTCTACAGCCACAATGGTTTACCAAAATTTATAGATCATTTTAAAAATACACCAATGCCGGGTATCAAAAATTATGCTATAATATGATATATTTTTGGTTAATAGTTATATTAATAATATATTTTTTTTTTTTTTTTGTTTGTACTTATATAATAATAAAGATTGTGTTAGTAGTACATGTATATTCCATTAATTGTTTATTTATTTGATTAACATAATTGTCCTATAATACTAATAATAATATTTTCTCATAACCATAGTTTACATTATTTTTTTTTTCATTCATTTTTTTTTTTTTTTTTTTTATAACAATATTAATAAAGTTCCTCTAACTAACTTATCCCTTTAATTTAATTCCCTTAACCATACATTCTATTTGTTTTAAGTGTATATATATATATTTTAGTTTATAGGTACTATCCGGTTTTTCCGGTGTTCTTTATCTATTCCAACCTATGGACATATCCGTTACGACTCTTTTGCATAGGTCTCAAGTCGTAGCGGTCCATCCATAGTTTTCTATTCTCTACCTATAGTTATCTAAAATGTTTAATTAAATTATCATACCCCATTTTTCTTATTACGTGGTCAAATATACATTTTGTAAATTGTACATCAGTCCGAGGATCATGGGCATGTGTTATATTATGCGTCTTTTTACAAACTACATCATGCGTTTCTTGGAGGTTCAGTAATCTCCCTATTTTGTCGAACTTTCCGATATCGGTTTCGAATACTATCTCTTTATTTGCTAGTTTTTCTAACCTTATACTGAAATTTTGGTCGAACCTCGTGTCGTAACAAGTAATGTTAAGAACCGGAACCTGGTCTATTTTTAATTTATGTAATACTCTTACATCCGAATGTCCGTTCCATAGTACGATTATATTAATTTTATCTCCATGTGCTAAATATTCCTCTATATATTCCTTATCTAAATTATTTAATTCTGTGTTTAAACTTAACTCTAACTGTCCTAAGCAAGTATCTCTCAACACTTCTTTACATCTAAAAATACGTTTAATTTCTTTTCTTACTACCACAACCTCTCGGTCCAATATAGGTCTGACCTCCGTGTTGGTTGGTAGTATTAACGGTCTTCCTTCCAATTTCCTTATTTTGTATCTGTCCAAACTATTGGATATGGCCCCGGATATCAGAACCATATCAGTCCTATTTATCATCGAAAATTCAAAATCCATGATGACAAACTTGTGTGTTTCTTTTCTGTTGATTAAGTTAATAGGTCATTATTTTTAATATGTATAGTTTTAAATCTATTTTTACCCCCTATTTTATACTATACTTTATTATATTATACTTATATCTTATTTACGAATTATACTTAATTATTATTTTTATATTTTTTTTTTTTTAATTTTATTACTTTCTAATATTAATTATTTTACATTTCCCTTACAGTAATTTAATCTTTTATTCTTGGTGGAGATAAGGACAATCTGTCCGGTGTATCCCCCAGTAGTGGACTTTTAGGTCTTTCTTCCGCAATTATCGGTGTATCAACATAAAATGTACTTCGACTTGTTGGTATAGGGTGTGGAGTTATATTATATCGTGGTTTAATCGGTTCCCAAGTGTTTAATCTACACTTATACGTTATATATATAAATAACAATAGTATTGTCGCAAAGGTCATCAATCCTATTATTATATATATCAGGTAATTATTATTTTCATTATCGGTCACATGTCCCGATTGCCTAAATATTTCGTCATCGATCATACTTTGTACGTTGTCTAAAGAATGTATTAAATCATTTACGTTATCTAATTTATGTGAATCATGTCTGGTCTTTATATTAGGTAGATTCAAGTTTTTAATTTGCCTAGGAAGCGTTGCTACCAACTTCCCTTCCCCTACTCGTGGTATAAAGTTAACGTAGTATTTAGATTTAATGTCTCTCGTTGGATTCAATATGATATCTTCGGCATATGCCCTACAGTCTTGATTTAGTTTGATTAACGCCTGATGTTTTAGCTTTACTATATATGGTTCTCTATTTCCTTGGCATGTTATTGTTAAGGTTTCCCCACTAGTTGTATAGATCCATGCATTTGCATATTTTAATTTATGAAATATATTTTTAGATAATATGATAATACCTGCCTCGCATGAGCTTGGTAGAGTATCCGGATTTTTAAATAACGTTATTTCACATGGTTGGTTTTCCGACTCATGTTGAATAGGTTGAAATTCTGGACAAATTGTAAAAACTTCGGTTTCCTTACATTGAAGTAATTGCGTTTCCGTAAACGTGGTGTATTGCCTACGATTTCTAGTAATACCGATGTATTGGAATTCTGGTTTTAGAATGATACTGTGTTTATAATCTATATTTCCGTTTAATTGTGTTTCTATCGGGTGTGGTATAGGTAAAATCCTGTATAATGTTAATTCTATTTCCGTGATCAAAGGTATTCTAATTAGAAAAACTATTTGATTACCGCTATAAAAAACTGCCATTTTAGTAATTTTGCTTAGTTCATATATCTCGCTCGGTTTTGTACCCATTGGTAAATTAAAATTGAGTGGTAAAACTAACTTAATTTCAGTTAGATGTTTTGCAAGTTCCCGTGGCGTTATAAGCGACGGATGAAGTACCCCCGTTCTAGCTGCGTTTATAATCGCACTGATCGTGGTGGTTTCGTATGCGTATTGTGTTAGTAATGCCGTGAAAATACTGTGTATTCTATTCGTGAGAATCAGAGTTTCTAGTGTGTGTGTATTGTTTGCTAATTCGCTAATCTTTTTATATAACATCCCTTGTTTTTCTTCCAATTCCCCATATAATTTATTTATTTCGACGGCAGCCGTACTTACACCTATTATGGCTGATTTTACTACTGTCGTTTGATTTTTAAGTATATGGATCATATTCTCATTACCAGGGCTCGGAAGTTGTGGCACTAAAAATGGTAATTTTTAGCTCCTTAATAAGCACTAAAAAACTCCAAAATATGCGCTATAAATAGCATGAAAAATCAAAAAATATGCATTTAACTTGAAAAAATTATAATTATAAATTTATTACAAAAAAAAATGAATATACTGTTACATAATTATTATTTATTATACTGTTTTATAAAACGTTTATGTTCATTGACGGTTCAGAGACTGGCTGGACTGGTTGAATTAAAACTGTTAACAAACATGTTAAATTATTTAATTATGTGTGCTTATAATTAAATTAATTCATATATTTACCCTGGGAATTACACTGGATTATTAAATGTTTTTAAATGTTGAGACACGTTATATTTTTTATCAGAATTTACTTTTGTTTCACAAATTTTACAAAATAAAATACTCGAATCAATTTTAAAAATATCGGAACCGAATTCATCAACATAAAAACGAAGGCGATTTAATGTTTTTTTTTCTTTAGGCATTTTTAATTGATATTAAAATACGTATCTAGATTAACGATTTATTTCACGACGACAAGGTTCGACAACGGCGGAATCGGGAGTACTAAAATTAAAACTATAAAGGATAAAGTATATACCATACAGACATATCTGTAATCGTATTTAATTGTTTTGATAATCTATTGCAATGATACAATAAGGGAATAACACTGACGTCACGAACTATTAATACATCGGACCGTCGATGAATTGTAGAACGGTAAAAACATGAAATATTATTCGCTTTATTTCCAATAATTTGAATATTTTTAAAAATATAACCAAATAAAATCGTTATTTTCAACTAAATGTGGTTATTTTCCAAATTATCTGATAATATAACCAAAAATAGCACTAAAAACCTTAAAATGGCAAAATAGCAATAAAAATCATAAATATGCAAAAAATGGCAAAATAAAATTTCGTGTATGACATCAGATAAGTGTGAAACATATTTGTATCTTACTTTGGGTGTTCTAGGACAAACCAAAAAAAATATGCATTTGCCACAACTTCCGAGCCCTGCTCATTACTATGTTCTATCTGACCTATGTGTTCGGTTGTTTCCTTCGTACAGTCGTCATCGCACACTCCGAATAACGTTTTCATAGCCGATCCTATAAGGTTTACTAAACCTCGCTTAGTCCTATGACCTTTCGTAGTCGACTCCCCCTTGCTATCGGACACATATCTGCCTATAGATTCATACATTTGCTCTCGTTGTATAGAGATTTCTTGGAACATCGTTTTCAATATATTATCAAACCGTGAACAGATTTCATATTCCATCAGCGTATCCTTGCAATGGCTGGTCATTGACATAATTTCATTATATAGTTTATCATGCCTAGCATCGTAATTTTCTAATGGTACATATGTTACGAACTCCCACATAGCCCCTTCGATTCTAACTACCCCTCGATTTTCGCAAAACATTGTTGTTTGATTTTTAAATTCTTCTATGGTATACGGAAGTTGTCCTTGACTCATTGTCACTAGTGTTAACCTACGTAATAATATACTTATTAGTACATGTTAGTATACATATGCCTTATATTTAGTAACTTAATTAATTCCTATATTCCCGCCATTATTATTTATTTATTTATTTACTTTATTACTTTTTTTTTCTACTTAATCAATTACTTCCTACAGCGTACCTATTGTACATCTCCATCAATATTTGCTAATTCTACTTCCTTTATTAATTTATTTAGCTACGTGATTAATTTATAGTTTATTTCTTATATTATACTATCTGTTGCCGCCGCAACATAATTATAAGTATAACATAATAGCATTCAATTAATTAACATCGGACAGCGAGGATAGCTGGACACAAACACACACACACTATCACCTGTTGTGATTATAATATTTTATTTTTATACCTATTTAATTGTGTATTGTGAGTTATATAATGCCTATATGTAGATTATGCTCGTTATCGTACGCCGCCGCACGGGCTGCAATAAGAATAATATAATTAACACGGCCGCCGTGACTTTTGTCTTCCTCCGTCCGTCGTCGTGAGCAAACACCGTCGCGGATTTTACTTTTTTTGGTAAAAGGCACGAATAGCCAAAATTTATTATAAATTGTGCGGGTGCGAATCGCCACGTTTCATATTTATTGTAAGACGCAAATCGTCAAACATTATTATTGTGCGTGGGCGCTAATCGCCATCTATATATTATTATTGTGAATTTCGCGGTGCTAATCGCCAACTTATTATATTTATGTGTAAACATCATTCCTTGTTTTTTTTTAATGTAAAATTATATAGCTAGACAGCGGCTGGCCAGTCTGCGCTCCACAAACTGTGAGTTTTACTATTATTATTATTATTCAATTGTTAGGCCAGAAGGCCACCTATTTATTATTTTTCTGTCGTGCCAAAAGGGCCGCATATTTATATTATTATAATTATTGTTTTTATTATATTTATTTAGCTATTGTCCATAAGGGCTATATATATATTCACTATTGTTCTGTCGTGCCACAAGGGCCGTACGTAATTTTATACTTATATTGATTACTTTTGTACGAGCTTCAGCTATTAGAGCTGTACTGATATTATTATTTGAGTTGTTCGTGCGTCGTGCCATAAGGGCCGAGTACTTATATTATAGATTATTCTGTTGGGCCAGAAGGGCCACAATATTATAGTTTAATTTGTCAGCCATAAGGGCGGCACATTTGTATTTGTACCTATATTTATATTGTTTAGCCATAAGGGCTTGATTATATTATAGTATTATTTATACGAGTACCTTGATGTTGCTGTGATTTTATTATATACTTGTGTTACTATTATTATTATTGTGAATTATACAGCAACTCATTTACCAGCAATCGTGTTACCATTTTATTATCACTTGTTTTATTGTACACACCCACATACATACACACATTCATACACAAATACACACAATTCATAACACGCACTACGTAGCTCGACAGTATTTGCCCGGCAATCCCGACCACTGCTGTTCGAGCTATTACACCACTACACACCCAGCTAGTCCTCGCATATTTAAGACCTAGGTGTTAGTGGTGAGCAACAAAGGTGTCCGGAGTGCGCATATTAACAATTATATGCTTCCGGCCCCAACACTATCTTTCGTGTTACTTTCATATTTTATTCAGCATTCTGTTTGTCTCATTTCCTGACCTTCACTTAGCGTTTGTACCATATATCTGTACCTACTTTTATGTACACATCTATAATTACATTTAATAAAAAGTGCTAATAATATAGTCGTCATTAACAATGATCCTGTTAAAACGTAGACCATGTAGTTTAAAAGATTTATATTCCCATTAGTTTTTGCCTTTTTATCGCTCTTTTCTTTCTCTGTATACACAGTTTCGAATATACTATTCGTGTTATTGATACCGTTGTCTTCCGTATTCAAATTATTAATTATTTCATCATCAGATGCGTCGTAAAATTTAGTATGTTTGTGACTGTTCTGCCCAGCGTCCGTGGTTCTTTGTGGTACCTTGATCATAAAACTTGGCGTATATTGCGTGGTCCCCCTCTTTACTCTAGTTGTGGGTGGATTATCGGTCGTAAGTTTAGTGGCATTATCCGTTCGTGTCGTCATAGTAGTGGTCGTCGCGTTGTCTTGCTTAACCAAACTCGTTCCATTAACTGATCTCGTTGCTTCAGCTATTGATAATGTCGAATTGATGATTGATTCTGTCCTTGCTGTTTCATTCATATTATTCGTAGCGGTGGTAGAGTTCAAACTATCAGGTAGGGATCTCTTCTTCACTTCAGTTCCCCCTTGTGCCACTTCTGTTGCTTCTGTAGTCTGTATTTCCATTACCGGTTCCAAATCCAATATGTGGTGCATTAAGTAAAGGTTATTAGCAATAACGGTCATATCCTCTTTACCATCTAAACTCATTATAACCAATACACACTTCCTTTCTAGCACCATCATTCTTGGGTATCTCTTACTCCTACTTCCATGTCATCGCCACTTGACGTAGTACACTTAATTCGCAACTTGTTTAAGTTACACCTCCGTCCATACATATAAGGTATTAATATATCATTATGTTGAGTTTCCGTCACATTTTTGATAACTACGTTACCCGCCGTGTATTTATAATATATTTTAGTTTGCACACTTGACTCGTCCGGAATGTCTGAGTCCCCGTGGGCTGCCATTACGATCATTAATCTATAATAGTACATTTTCTTATTACTATTTTGGGTTTATACCTATTTATTTATGCAAATATCTTCTTTTATTATTATTCCATTTCTTCACTTATTTACTACTTATATCTATATCTAATTTCGCTAATTGCGTACTACTCTATTATTACTTATGTCTATTACTTTTTCTTTATACAATATTTAATTATCTATTTTTTTTTTATTTACTTTATACCATGGTCTCATAGTATTTCTTTACATCGTTCTTATGCACGGTGACCCGCTGTCTACCTCGCGCTATTACCACGTTTTCACTATCTAGTACTTCTAGAATTTCATATGGTCCTTTCCATAACGCGCTCAATTTATTCTTTTGGGTTTTATCTTTAAGTAATATTAGATCTTTTATCCTTAAGTCCTCACTGTGAACCTTTTTATCATAATGATTTTTAGATTTTATTTTCTTTTGTATTAATCTTTCTCTCGCGATTTTATGCGAATCTTGCATTTTCTGTTTTAGATCGAATACATAATCGTCATAATTATACCTAGGTTATGGATTACATTTTAATTTTACTGGTATATCTAAATCTCTTCCATACAACAACGCATACGGTTGGTAATTAGTTGCGGTGTGTTCTGTCGAGTTATATACGAATAGTGCGTAAGCCAGTAACTGATCCCAATTATTTAAATCTTTATCTACGTAATGTCTTAGATATTCGGCTAAAGTTCTATGTGACCTTTCTAAACTACCGTTGGTTTGTGGATGATAAGGACTTGTATTTATTTTGTTAATCTTTAGTAATTTACATACTTCGGAAAAGATTTTGCTAAGAAAATCAGTGCCCTGATCTGTTAAAATCGTTTGAGGTATTCCATGCACGCATACGAACTTAGTAACAAATTCTTTCGCTACCGTATTCGCCGTGTGGTCATGTAACGGGACTCCCAACGAATATTTTGTCAAATCGTCTTGAAAAGTAAGTATGTACTTGAAACCTGACTCAGTTTCTATTAATGGTCCTACAATGTCCATAAATAATTTTTCGAATGGTTTAGAACTTTTCGTAGTGATTACCATGGGACTTCTATGATGTTTGTTAGTAGTTTTATTCGCCTGACATGAAGCACAACCTTTTATGTAATCTTTTACTTCCTGTTTTAAATTTGGCCAGTTAAATTGCCGTTTAATTTTTTTATATGTTCTATGTATTCCTGCGTGACCTCCTAGTAAAGAATCGTGAAATTGTTTAAAAATAACTAATTTTTTCTTCCTTACTGTATTCTAATTTAGTACAGATTATTATCTCGATGTTTGTGTTACGAAATACATATCGTATCATAGATCGAACTTTTGCCCAATCTAAACCGTCTTTCCGCCCTAACTGGTTCATAGCTAACTTAGTTAATGAATGTTTTTCGCAGAAATATTTTAAATTCAATAATGCCAGATGCATATTTTCATACGTCGCTAATTGCTTTTGTTTACTTTTCGTTATCAAAAATATTATATATCTATCGTCCGTTTTAAATTTTACAACGCCCCCGATATCCTTATTCGATTTTAGCGTTTTATCCTTTCCGAATCTTTGTTTTAGTTCGTAATTTATTCCTGACCTAAAATTATAATACTTTTCTATTTCTGACACTATATTGTATTCATTTGGTGACTCTATTAGTTCACCGTGTACCTCTTTCACGTTTCTATTGGTTATTATCATAGTTTCCGATTTTTCAAGAAAGTTTGCGTAACTTTCATCTTTTATTTCTTTAATATTATACATTCGACTTAACGTGTCTACATTCGCGTTTTGTACATCTGGTTTATACCTAATTTCATATGTATATTGTTCCAATTCGATTCTCCACCTTGCTAATTTAGATAAAGGATCTTTTAAGTTAAACAACCAAGATAATGGTCGATGATCTGTAAGAATCGTGAACTTTCTACCGTAGAGATATGGTCTGAAATGTTTAACCCCAAATATAATTGCCAAACATTCTAATTCCGTTGTTGAATAATTCGCTTCCGACTGACTCAACGTCCTAGACGCGTATGATATAGGTAGATCGCTCCCTATCTTTCCCTGTGATAATATTGCTCCTAGCGCTTTCCCACTCGCGTCGGTCGTAAGTATAAATTCTTTCGTAAAATCTGGGTATTGCAAAATTGGTTCTGAACAAAGTAATGTTTTTAATTTATCAAACGCTTGTTGACAATCATCGTCCCAATCGAACTTTACATCTTTCTTTAACAACCTAGTCATCGGTCTAGCTATCGAACTATAATTTTCTATAAACTTCCGGTAATATCCACTAAGTCCTAGAAAACTTTTTATTTGTTTTACATTCTTTGGTATTGGAAAATCTAGAACTGCAGTAACTTTCTTTGGGTCTGGTTTAATTCCATGTTCCGAAATTATATGTCCTAGGAACAGGCATTCTCGTTTTAGAAATTCACATTTGTCTGGTTCTATTTTTAGATTATGTATACGTAATCTTTCGAATACGCTAATTAATTTATTGTTATGGTCACTTAAGTTTTTCGCGTATATTATTATGTCATCTAAGTAAACTAAACACTTTACTCCAATTAGTCCCGATAAAACGTTTGCCATCATACGTGCGAACGTACTGGGTGCTGACGCCAATCCCATCACTAATCGCTTGAAATGGTAATGACCTTGACCTGTTGAAAAGGCCGTAAGCTCTCTAGAATCTTTTGCTAAAGGTACCTGATGGTATCCCGCTCGAAGGTCGAGTAGAGTGAAAAGCTGACATTGACCTAGTTGGTCTAGAATCTCTGTGATATTCGGTAAAGGGTGGAATTCGTTTAAGGTAACATTATTTAATGCCCTGAAATCTATAACTACTCGAAATTTTTCCTTCCCCGACGCGTCTGCCTTCTTTTTCACTAATAAGAGTGGTGCGTTAAACGGACTCATACTCCGTTCTATGATATCGTTTTCTTCCATTTTCGCAAGTTCTGCCTCAATTATAGGTAACTGCGCATGCGGTAGCCTATATGGTTTTCGATGAACTGGGGCTTGGTCAACAGGTAATTTAATTACGTGTTCTGCCGCTGTTGTCATAGTTAAATAATCGTTCTCTAAATAAAATATGTCGGCATATTGCTCACAAATTTTTATTATCGTTTCGCGTTCTTCTGTATTTAAATGGTCACTCCTAATAAGACTTTTTATTTTATCTACGCGTGCATTATCATGAACTATATTTTTTATTTCGTGATTATCTGTATCCACGTCATATTCATATGATATTTTATTAATCTGCGCTAATTTCACTTCCTGTGCTACTTCTGATATGTTTAATACACTAACTGTAATCTTGCCATTTTTAACCGTATTATATATATTTGCGCAATACACATCCTCTGATAATTGTTGTTTATTTATTAAAATATTTTTATTTTCCATATCGGGATCTGCAATCGGTATGCAAACCACCGTTTCCGTTCGCGGTTTTAATGTGAAACATATTTTATTTTCGTTAAAGTCATTTTTATCTTTTATTGTTAATGTACTATTTGCGATATCGATTATAGCGTTATTTTCTATCAGAAATTTCTGTCCTAGTATTCCGTCCTTATCGACCGGAAACTGTTTATCTACTACAAAAAAGTCAGTTTTAAATTCGTTTTTATCTATTATTAATGTAATTATTGTACGTCCAATTGTAGGAACTATTTTTTCGTTTATGCCTTTTAGATAAATTTTCTCATTTTCATTTATTATCGTGTTGTTAGCTAATTTATTTATTTTTATTAAATTTAAATCACTACCCGTGTCTAATAGTAATTGAACGTTTTCTGTATTAAAACTAGGTGATTGTAACATTATATGATTTTGAATTATAGCTGTTGAAATGCGTAAGCATCGCTCTGTGAGGGTTCTGAATCGATTATTTGATGTACCAATCTCACCCCACTCGAGGTTGGCATCTGAGCGTTTCCCGACGAATTTGCGTTATTCCTATCGTTTCGCTGTTTTGTGTAACAACTCGAAATTTCGTGTCCTCTTTTATTGCAATAGGTGCAACTCAGTGGTTCCACGTTATTATTACTATTGTTGTTTCTACGCGGATTGAAATTTGGAATTTGTTGTCTATTCATATTAATGTTTTGTCTCAGATTTTGACCTGCCTGCCTACAGTCTCGTGCGAAATGATTTGTGCCGCCACAGATATAACATCCTGCGTTATTTGGTGATATCCTGTTTTGATTATTATTACGCTGATTAAAATTGCTCTGGTTTTGTCTTCCGTTATTATATCCGTTCCGATTAAAATTTTTATCGAATGTATTATTATATACGTTATTATTAGTTCGCCTATTAGAATCGTTATACCCGTTGTTATAATTATTGTATCTATTATTTCCGCGATTAAAATTTTGTTTGTTACTATTATTATCATTTCCTTGTTTCCTAAACTTATTTTCAAGTACATTTCTCCCGTTTAAATCTTGTCTTTCCAAGTTTTTCCGTAATTTTTCTACATCTAAATTAGCGTTATATTCGGTTTCTTCGTCTTTCGCTACCTGCATAGCATCCTCTAAAGTTTTTGGATCCCTAGCTTTTAGTGCAAGATTTAAATGTTTCGGTAACCCGTTAACAAAAATTATTAATGCCTGATTTTTAAGTTGACTTTTATAGATTTTGGCTTCGGCTTCATTTAATTTCTCTGTTGTAATTGTACATAATTTATAATAGATTTCTTCGATTCGACTCGCGTACTCCGCGACGCATTCGTTTTCTTTCATACGCGCAAAGTGTAACCCTAAAGTCAGTGTCCTCTCAGATGACTTATGTTCAAAAGCTCCCTTTAAAATTGACTTTATACTATTCCATGTACTAGTCTCGCGGTATTTACATGCTTCTAAAGCATTTCCGGCTAACTTCGAATTTATTACTTTAACTAACAAGTCTAATTTATCCTTATCTACTGCTTTTACAACAATATCACACGTATTAATAAATTCCGCGACATTATTCGCGCCCGTACATATCGGTATAAGGGACGTAGCTTTATCGAATTCCATTTCTAGTGTAGCGTTACTAACTTTTCTGGTTCGTTTTTCTGCGACTAATTCCGTGTGTACTACCCCCGGATCAGATCGAGTTCCTCCTCTTCTAGGTAAACTACTCGGTGTTTCAATTAAATCTACCCAAGCTATTCCCTTAGCTGTTCTTAAATACCTATCTTGGTCAGAATATTGTGGACTCGGGTATTCAATTGTTTTATTCAAATCGATTAACTCCTCGATTTTTACTATATTTGTTTCGGCAGCTACTACGCTAGCACCGCTTGCCTCTCCTACCTGTACGCCTATGTCCGCAGTACTATCGTTATTTATTTCCGTTAAATTCCCTGTCGGATTCTCTGACGTATCTCCCAAATTTTTATTCATCAATGTATATTTTATTCATTTAGTAAAATTATTTATTTTATGTACCTAAAATTTAAATACCTAAATTGTATTCTAATTTCGCTAACTATTCTATCACTATTTATTTAATAACCACTATTTATTATTAATTCTATAACTGTTCAAAATATTTATTTTGAAATTCTTAAATTAATTACCTACTAATAGTAACTATAATATTTATTACCCAATACTCCAATATTCACTACGATTTATTTCTCACTAATTTATTTAATATAATGCTTATTCTAGGGCCCCTAAGCTACTCTATTATATATCTTTTCTCAATTACACTTTATTCAATTTTACTCTTTAGTATTTCTCTTTTAATTCAACTTATATATGTATGTGCGCACATTTATTTCAAATATTTATTCACTTATTTATTTCTTCTTTTTAAAACTCAATTATCCATTTATATCAATATTTCTCAAAATCACAAAAACTATGGTTTAACTACCATTTAATAAACTCTCAATTATTTTTTTAACTCAATATCTCTTTATTTCAATTCAATCTATTATATGACATTGCATTATATGACATTACGCGCGTAATTCCAATTATATATATACTCTTTATTATTTTCTCAATTATATTATATTCACTTTTATATCTCAAAATTATTCTCATTTATTTTCACTTATATTCATTTCATATTAATTTATACCACAAAATTATTCTCATATAACATTTATTTAAATTCACTTTATACTCATTTATTCTCTTTATAACACTTTTATCGGTACATATACCCTTTATATACTCAAAATTATCCTACACTTTTATACATTACCTACCATATTATTTCTTTAAGTAGATAACATATATATATTTCTCAAAATTTTCCTACACTTTTATACATTACCTACCATATTATTTCTTTAAGTAGATAATATATATATATATACACCTTCACAATAAATTTTATACGATGGTCCTAACAGATCCAAAGGAGACGTGACAGAGCCTTATAATTAAAATTCCTACATAAATAAGTACCCCAAAACTTAAATTACAACTCACAATACTGTCACTGCTTGAGTTGCTTCCATTGTTGCTCTTGTTGTTGTCCTGACTGCTTTAGCTGCTTGCTACGTAGATTCTCTTTTTCCCGGAGTTGCTGGAAGGTGATCAGTCCTCCAAACGTGACTCTTGGGTGAGTTGCCTCCGTGAAGTTGAAAACAAAAAATTTTCAGCTTCCCGTTGATGGAAAATCCTACCGACTGCGCCAAATTTGTAGCGTCCCAGCATACAGGAGGACAAACGACTGGTGTTGAGGTAGATGGATTGGGTGTAATAAGTATAACAACTTAATTTATGATTAATTTATTAGATATTTATTTGATTACTATGTAAATAAAACACTTTTACTGCACAAAATGATTTGGTTGTAAAATATTCTAAGTCCGAATAATTAAATTGGACTGGTGTCTGGCGTGAAGGTGCTTGTTCTGACTCTGGTGGCTCACGTCTGAATTGGGTCTAATCGGGGCTCTCCTATATAGTCCAGATAGTCCTACTCTTTGCATTTCCTCTCCTATCGATAAGATACGTATGTGTCCATGGCCGAGTCGTGCAAAAGCGTACGCGTGTATTATTTTAATATCGCAGCTTCCCACGCCCATGCGATCGGTCGGCCACATCCTGGTTATTCGCGATACGTAATCTCCATAACCCGACGACATTAATCATATCTCTAGATACGCCTGTCAATACTACGATTTCATATTTAATATTTCGTATATCTAATTACTATAGTAATATTTTGGAAAGGCTAGAAGTTTGGCCTTCGATATAACTATTGATGTCCTACACAATAGAATTGGTTGGCGAATTCATACGCCCCAGGGTCACTTATACATATCTACGTGTATATGCGTGTTTAGATGTCTCAGCGGGACGTCAGTACATAGCAGGTATTACGGTGATCGAGATACTATAATAGGATCTAATTTATTTATAAACTATTTATTTATTGAAGATTTCGATACATTGTCTCACAAAAAATGGTTGAGTAATTTTATCATAGATATATGTATACGTATAATGATATCTATGCGAACACCGACAGAAACATAAAATCGTTATCATGTGAATTGGTTGTAAACTTTTTTAATTCGAAAAATAAAATCTACACAATTCCAAATGAAACTATGACAACAGTCGATAAATATAGCTTACTGATATTGCCAATCAACATCAACGAGAATCACTGGATAGTTGCATTTTTAGATTATTCAAAATCAACTTGCATGATAATGGACACCATGAAACCGTACTATAAAAACAATAATCATTTTAACATTATAATTTCGGTTGTGTCTAACACGTGTAAATTTATTTCCGAAGATGGTAAAGAAACCGTACAATTTCCAACACTGACCCATATACCGTGTACCGAAAAAGACGTACCATCGCAAAAAAACACATATGATTGTGGTGTATACATTCTTTATTATATAAAAACTATAGTTAATAAAGGAGTATTTTACAAATATTTTGATCCGACAAAGTTTAGACTAATGATGAAAAATTACGTAATACAAAACTCTAAGAAAATGACAGATATATGTCTTTATTGTGGAGAGCTTAAAAATAAACACATAAATACTAGTTGGATACACTGTGCATATTGTTGCCGGTGGATTAATATACAATGTATACCACCAAAAGATCGTTTGAACAATTACCACAACAGCTGCTTCAAATGCTTGCTATGTGATAATGATAAAACTGCCGGAACACTGGTTTCAAGCAAAAAAAATAGCTAGCACCCACACCGTACAACATTTTTTATCGTTATTCTAAATACATTATATTATAGCGCGTTTTTCGGTATATTATTATTTTCTAGAAAACCTATACCTATACGAAGTCTACCCGAAGAAATACGAGGGAGGTAGAGCTGGGTGGATTACGTCACAAGGATTTTTTTGTAAAAAAATTTCGACATGGGTTCGAAATCCGGTTCGACGGTATGTTTTTTTAACGTTTTCATTTTCATGTGGGTAATTTATGTTTTTTTTTACAGCAATAGTCCGTCAGCAATAGTCAGCAATAGTCCGTGTTCCCGAGGTGAGAAACAATTACCCGATAAAGGGATATATAACAACTACCCACTACGTACTACGCATCATTCTGTTCTGCGTTTCACTTCGGTATGTATGTGTTTTGTGTTTCCATATCAAGTGTTTCAACAGTATAGTTAACATGTCCAACAGTATATCCGTTTTTGTGTACTTTGCTTTTTATGGATTTATTAGTACAAAGAATTTTAAGAAATCCAACACGTCAGATGAGATTTTAACGTTTGCGAAATTGATATCGATTCATGGCGAAGATGTGTAATTATTTCAATTTTTTTATTTTTAGTTTTTTTTTTAAATTAATTTTTGGTGTCTTATGTTGAAATAGAATTCACACGATTCGTTCAGAAAACGATGCAATTATCGCACGAGAAGAACTCGAGAACAACAGTGGTCGAGATGATTCAGACATTGAGGAAGTTAACGAAGACGATGATAGATCTGAAACACATTCACCTGATATCACCCAAAGTCAATCTGCTGATTCTTGTGTTTTAGCGTCACTCTTGGGTTGTCTGTACAATCCGATTAGGTGGGTTGGATGTTATAATTTCCTCGACCGTATCAAGTTCGATAATCGTATTTTACAACTCGTCGAAAATTTAACAGCTCGGTATTTCTTTACTTCTAAATTGGATTGGATAACCTCAACCGAATACTATAAATATAGATTTGAAGTCGACGGTGTGATCATTAGACGGATAACAAACATACCGATTACCATCGCATTGGATGCCTCTCGATGTTTCAATGAAATTGATATAATACGATCTAATTTTTTCTGTTATACTTATGATGAAATTTATTACATACTTTGTATTTTGAAAAAAAATTAAATGAAACAGAACGATTACATCTGTTGGTATTATGAAACTGTAACTTATCGCGAGCTCGGCAGTGACACTGAAGTAGTAAGATATTTCTGTAGAGATTATTCTTGTAAAAATATTTTTATCAATAACAATATATCAACTATTGAAGTGTTAGCGAGTACTCAAAGGTATCGTATAAAATGTATAAATTATACATACGCATTATTGGATGTGCTATCGAAATTTAAAAAATGTCATTACTGTGGAAAATTTATACTACTGTGGTTGGGTGAAAAAGATAAAGATATTTTAACCATTTAACGAGCAATAGTTTCCCACCTCGGGAACACGGACAATTATTGTCGACGTCGCTATGATTTGAATTGAAAAAAATATAATATACACCAGTAGTATGTATTTGTATGTTCTAAACACCTTTTTTACAGGGAGATTTCATTAGTTCAAGGGGGCATTTCTACATGCTCCACCGTGAAAAAGCTCAATATTTTTTAGACAAAATTTTATGTTAACTCAGATTTTCCGTGTAACACATATATTGTTCACCTATGGTAACCCCTCACATTAAAGTATTTACTGTGTACAAACCAATTTTTTTTTTTTTTTTTTTTTTTTTTTTTTTTTACCAAAATTAGTTGTAAACTGAAATAATTATTTCAAGTAAAGAACATAAATTATTTAATATACTTTTTTTATTATTATAAATAAAATTACACAAGTTTTCTTACTTCTCTAGTAAAAGGTACATATTCTACAATACGATCATGAATTAATAAACAATAAGCAGTTACACCTGTAAGGGATTCCGATGCTTCAATTTCCAATTGAACATCCACTGCTGAGGCTGTTGCCGAATCATTCTGTTTTGAAGTATCAATAACTATGATGGGTGCGTTTGATAGAAAAGTAGATGGACTCAATATAGGGTTCCGTATACTTTTTTCATAGTACGATTCTTGAAATGATGTATACATATCATATAATAATGTAAAATTATTTTTTGAAAAATCTAAATTCAAATTATCATACGGATATGCAATCGAGTTTAGAAATACTTTAACGTTCGTTAGACTACAATGGTCGAATATACTACAATCTTTTGTTATTGTATTTTTACGACCTTTTTGTAATCCAATTATAATAAATCGTGGTTTTTCTAATTTTGAAGCGGTTTTCAAGTTCCATACTACTTTTTTAGTAGTTCCGAGTTCAGGATATTCAAAAGTTTCGAAAGATCTAAAAGGAATAAACAAACTTTTTTCTTTTTCTACAAGTTTCAATAACTTTAACCTTTCTTCATCATCAACAGTAATATGCGGAACCTTCCAGACTATTTTATTTAATACAACTTTACCTAAAGCAGCAACTACATCACTTTTAAGGCTTAACGCATTTAAATCAGTATGACTTCGAGTTAATATTAATTCCAATCTTGAATTTACTAATATTTTTTTATAATCTTCAAACAGACCTAACCAATATTTCAATGGAATGCAAGCACTGAATTCACCTTTATCGTTTGTTATTTGTGATCCATTTTTAAAATTCCAGCCAGAATTTTCGTAACAATTATAGTTATCTGGTGTACAAGATAAGAATCCTTTCAGCGAGCTTGTGATTCCAAGAACACGTGTGCTATCTACTTCTATTCCATTTATTTCTAATCGAATTTGTTCAAAGAGGTATGAATAACCATTATTACACAGTTTCACTTTATCAGGATCAGATATTATTCCTTCTAAATAAATAAAGCTCTCATGTAGATACGGATAAACATCTGTTTGCTGTACTGATATCCGTATTTCATCATTATTATTAAACGATGTTGTGTACGGTGTATATGAATGATATTCAATTTTCGTTATTTTAGAATCCGTCTCGTACCGTGAACTTATATCTAAAATATCACTTTCAGGCATTCTGTTTTAATTGATAACCTAGAGCTTGCAAAATTTTTTTATTTTTCAACGTCAATTTTTTTACTTTATTTTATGTTACCGATACCACTTTAGTCTTATGACTAGTTGAACTGATCCGAAGTAGCGGATTTATATTGAATTTTAATCCCATATCAAGATCCGTAACGTTTAATATGTAACACGATTGTCAATGCCTCACCAAAATTATCAATCGGATTATGATCTTGATCAACTAGCTGAACGGTTATCGAATCAATATTTGTTTTATTCAATTTGTAATATACTAAATTTAGCGGTGACTGAATTACTTTAGATCCTGTCCTTCCACTCGGGAAAAACTCGTAAATCGAATGACTTTGAAGATGGTTGCTGAATGATCCTTGAGCTATATTACACAATACTTTTATAGAATTAATTGTGTTTAAATTTACTGCTTTTTCCGATCGATGAATTGCATACTCTGATTTATATTGTCTTTTTTCAAAACCGAATACAGGTGCCATACTATATGGAATCTCAAAGTGTAGTATCCCATTACATTTTATATACGATCTGAAATCATTAGGATCAACCGAAATTTCGAATCTTAATTTGGTTAAGTTTTCACTATTATAGACATATATTTGCTTCTTAATTCGTTGATTAATATCTTCAATTTCATAACATCCCTCTTCCAATTTAATATGACACATCATAGGCATCATATCATTATTGTTTTCATCGTCAACTATTTCTATAGAAAATGTATTATTATTTTCATTAATATTTGGGAATGAATTAAATGACTGTAAACATAACAAAGCAATTTCTGAGTCTTCGTAAAGGTTTATAGGCGGAAAATAATTTGCAGATAATATGGTTTTGTCCCCGGTTAAACTTAAAGTGACTGACTCGTACATCCTAATATCTGAGATATAAATTTAATAATGAAGCTCGTGGCGTTTAATATGTAGAACAACTGTCAATGTCTCGTTAAAATCGTCAATTGGGTTATTGGTTTGGTCAACTAACTTAACAGTTATTGAATTAATATCTGTTTTGTTTAATCTGTAATATATAAGGTTTGACGGAGATTGAACAACCTTTGTTCCTGTTCTCCCAATCGGGAAAAACTCATATATCGAATGACTTTGAAGTTGGTTATTGAATGACCCATGTGCTATATTACACAATACTTTTATAGAATTAATCGTGTTTAAATTGGCCGCTTTATCCGATCGACGATCTTCATGAAACGGTCCACATTGTATCTTTTTAAACCCAAAAACAGGTGCTATACTATATGGAATATCGAACCTCAGTAGTCCATTGCATTTTATATACGTTCTAAAATCAACAGGATCAATACGTACACTGCATGTTATCTGTGTTCCATAGTCTTTATTAACTCGGAGTAACTCTTTTGCAATATAATTGTTAATATCTTCTATTTCATAGCATCCATCTTTCAAACTAAATTCAAAAATGCAATATTTTATGTTATGTTTCTTTGAAGGAATTACTTCTATTTTCAGTCGGTTATTAATTGGATTTATAATATTTGGAAATGAATTGAACGTTTGCAAAGATAACAAAGCTATTTCTGAATCCTCGTAAACGTTTAGAGATGGAAAATAATTTGCAGTCAATTCAGTCGATTTTCCAGTTAAAGTAAGTGTAATAGATTCATGCATTGTAAAAATTCAAGACATAAATGCCCACAGTTGAATGTATTGAAGTCTTGATAGTTAGAATAGTTATAAACTATTTTAAACTTTTTAAAATAACGTTGTAATTCAATTGGTGGAGGTAAATCACCAAAGCTATCAAAATATATCACTATATCTTTATTTTTATGAAACGCTACCCAATGGCTCCCATCGCCTGAAGATATGTCCAAGTTTAATATACCACATTCATTTACATACGGTTTTTTAGGTAAGTTATCACGTGAAAACACTCCACGGAAATGATTGATTTTCAACTTAGTTATACATTTTATAATATCTTCTGACGAAAGTGGTCTGTCAGGTTCCATACCTTGTTTTTGTTTAAATTTAGACCACTACCCTTTTTTCTTTTTGAATTTTGAATTGCATTATACACACTAGCACCTCCAGACATTAAGCTACCAAGTGCTGACAATCCCGCAAATATAGGTATTAAGGGAATTACACCTCCTGTTTGTCTCGGTGGTAAAATCAGTCTTTTGCTACCATTTTTTTTCTTAGACATTCTTTTTTTCTTTACTGCTATCATGAGATTTTTTATTTTTGTAGCACGTTTCTTTTTATAACCCATTCCTATTTTTCTTTTAGCTTCCATCGCGTTTGTTACCGCGTACGCTACCAATTTCTCTTTTCTAGGAGTGTCTTTTGCTTTAAATCTTTCCCAGGCACGATTTTCTAACACTTTATCAGCTTTATGTCTATCGTCTAAATTTTTACTCGCTGCATACACAATATCGTGATCACGACAAGCAGCTTCCAATGGGTTTATTCCTTTGTCACCGCGATCTAGTCTCTTTTTCAATTTCGTACCTGGCCCACAAAACTGATAACCTGGAACATGGGATTCAAACGGAAGACTATTTATAAGAGAGTTTACAATACCTTTACCAGTCTTTTTCGATTTACACTTTCGAGTTGAACGCATCATCAATAACTGAATATAAAATAAAAATCTTCGAGTATTTATAAGAAAATGAATTTAATTGAACAGAAAGATAAATTAGAAATAATAAACGTAGATGTACAAATATCAAAAAAACCATCAAGACATGGTTCGTTATTACCTGATACTATACGTGCTATATTAGTTGGTCCTAGTGGATCGGGTAAAACAAATATAATGTACAATCTAATCACACATGAAAATGGGTTAAGATTTGAAAATATCTATTTATACTCTAAAACCTCTAATCAAGAAAAATATGTTTTGTTAAAAAAAATAATGGATGATATACAAGGTGCTAATTTGTTCATATTTACAAACGCAGATAAAGTTATAAAACCAAACTTAACCAAGAAAAATTCTATTATAATTTTTGATGATGTAATATGTGATTCACAGTCTGTTATTAGAGAATACTTTAGCATCTGTAGACATTCAGGTGCTAGCTCTGTATTTTATTTAGCACAAACATATTCTAAAATACCAAAACAGTTGGTAAGAGATAACTCAAACTTTTTAATAATTCTGAAACAAGATGGTATGAATTTACGTCATATATTCAATGATCATTCGTCGACAGATATGGATTTCTCAGAATTTCGGAAAATTTCGGAAAATTTCTCATTTATGTTGGAATCAAAGTGATTATGGGTTTATGGTTATTGATAAAACTCGAGAAATGAATGAAGGAAGATATAGATGTGGTTTTCATACGTTTATTAAAATAAAATAATTATATATAATATATATATATATATAATGTAACATTGTTATTATCTACATAGTCTTACCAGTGGTCATACGATACAGTAATATTGAGTTTATTATTTACTATGAACAAAGAAAAGGTTTTGCTGAAAAAATTAATAATATCAAAAAAAAAAATATATTAAACGAAAAATAATGGAAATGAAACGTGGTATTATAGATTCAGAACTATTTCCGTGAAACATTTAAACCAATAACTGAACCACTCAGTACAAAAATAGAAAAATATACATCGTGTAACTTACAACTAGCTGATTATAAAAATGCAGAAACCTCATACACTAGTGGTGAAAATGAAGATGATGAATTAAATTCAACATTTGTAAATTTTTTTGAACGTCCTAAATCACAACGTTATGATAAATCTTATGGTTTACATTATGGTAGAACTAGTGATTCTTACAAAATAGGAGATTACTCTGTAACTTTTAGCCATGGTAACTTACAGCTGCTTAATAAATACTACCCATGGACATTAGGACTACAGTCTTTATTATGTGAGAAAGAACCAAAAAATACAACTATACAAGATATGGAATCTTATTACGATATTTTGAAAACTTCTCGAGTTCATTTAAAAGCGGATGGGAAACCAAAAACCTCAAAGTTTCATAAATGGGCGACCGTTGTAAAACCTCTCTACGAAAGAATGAAAAATGAAGAAAAACAGATAAACGAAGAAATAGTTAAAATTAATAACTCTAGAGCTCCTCGGATAAGCTTTAAAGAATTAAACGAACATTTATCTAGTTCGAGTGCTAAACGTAGTAATGTTCATAATAATACAACCATAACAAATGAACCATTTGATTTTAACCCTACAGCAAACAGTTCTATGTCTGTAGATCCTCCAGTTGAAAAGATGTTTAATTTTACTGCATCACCACATGCTAAGAAAGGTTCTGGTTTATATAAAGATGTAATACCTCAAACACAGTTAGTTTATTATGATGATCCAAATGAATTAGTAACTAGATTAAATCTTTTAACATCATCACAAAGAGTTGGTAATACTGGCGTTAGTAATGAAATCATATCTATTTTAGAAGAATTACGTGAGAGGAATATTATAGTATAATGACAACCTTAGAGAATATAGCTAATGAGCTACATCGACCAGCGAGAAAAATATTTCCTAGACGTAGCGTAGTTACACGGTTTAAAGATGATCTCTGGCAAGCTGATTTAATAGACATGCAGTCACATTCTAGACAAAATAAAGGTTTTAAATTCATTTTAATCATAATTGATACATTTACCAAGTATGTATGGGTAGAAGCACTAAAAAATAAAACAGCGGAGGAATGTACAAAAGCTATGTATAATATATTGAAAAAAGCTAATCCAAAATTGTTACAGACAGATAATGGTACAGAATTTTATAATAATCAATTTCAAGATTTAATGAAAAAATATAAAATTAAACATTATAGTTCATTCAGTGTCATTAAGTGTTCAATTTGTGAACGTATAATACAAACTCTTAAAAATAAAATATATAAACATTTTACTGCAACAGGTACATGGAATTGGTATAATACAATATCAAAAATTATACAAAACTATAATAATACAAAACATAGAACAATTAAATGTACACCAAGTGAAGCTCGAATGGATGCAAACAAAATTAAACTTAACACACATACAAATATCAAAACATTGTACAAACCAAAATTTAACATTAATGATAAAGTAAGAATATCTAAATATAAACATATATTTGATAAGGGATACACACCAAATTGGACGACAGAAATATGTAAAATTTCAAAAATTTTACATACAAATCCAGTAACGTATCAATTAAAAGATGAATCGAACAATATCATCTTAGGCGGTTTTTATGAACAAGAAATTAAATTAACTGATTTTCCAAACACCTTTCTTGTTGAACGTGTTATAAAAAAAGTTGGGAATAAAATGTTTGTCAAGTGGTTAGGTTTTAATTCAAGTCATAATTCATGGATAACGTTGTCAGATATATTAAAATAAAATTTTATATTATATTATTTTTTACCTTATTATTATATTTTACCTTTTTCTTTGATAACACTAAAAAAAAAATTTGTTTATTCACATGAAACGTTTAACAATTAAAACATTATATAATACTGATAGATAGCGCTTTTTGTTTATTTCGATTGCGGATATATAAAGTTTTTTAATTTATAGTGGCCATAAGCCAATGTATTAATCCCATCATCCATTATATAACGTTTATCATCGTTAGCACTAAGAACAAGCTTAGTCATAGTTTTCGAATGGACAATATGTTTATTCGATTGAATAAAATTCATTTTTCTATGAGTTTGTTTATCCTCAACAGTTACATGGTTTATAAATGCATTTAATATATCCATGTAATTTTCAAATTTCATGTGATTTTTAATTATATACTTTTTTACACCTTTTGCTTTTTTTTCCTCAACACTATGTACAGTTTTATACGCATATAATTTCGGTCTTAATGAGACAAATTCTTTTAGAATTATTCCTTTCATTTCATCCTTAAAATATCCGGGTTGATTTTTATGAGTCTCACTGAAACAATAATGGTCTTTAGGATAATTAGATGTATCAAAATATGGTAGTAAACTATTTTTAAATCATCGAAAAAATTTGTTGTTTGGATAGCGTATACCAACGAATCAGTATCTGAATACAAAGAACTAATTTTAGCACCATATTTTTTTTTCATTACATTATAATGAAAGTCATACATAAATGTTTTTGAAACATCTAAAATTGCGAATCCTACATAAATTGCCTTGTCAAATTTAATGATTTCCTTACGCTGATGAATAGCCATAAGATTCTCAGTGTATATAGTTCTGTCTTTAAAATTAGTGTTAACCATTAATTTCCTAGCTTTTTTTGCTGATGAAACAAGTTTTATAGAAGTTCTTGCGCGAACATTTTCCATACATTTACCGAAAACGCTATTGATTAACAACTTCCAAAAATTTTTTTCAAACTCGTTTTTAGCTTCAACTCTCATAGTTGTACACAATTCAATGTATGATGCCATCCATTTGCTTTGTGAAAAGCTAATAGCTCGATGAATTTTTGTCACTTTAATACCGTTTAAAATCGCCTGTTTTAAGTTTTTATAATGTACTATATAGTTTTTTTTTTATGATAATGTATTAAGCAATTTCTTAGCTTTAGAATTAGGAGGACACTCATTAATGGGTAAAAATGGGAAATCATTATGACTTTTATGTAAATACTTAGGGTACTCGATATCGACTTCTAATATATACCCAACTTCTGAATCATCAGCAATTTTAGTGACATCGATATTGAGATCATTAACCCACTCAAAATCTTTGAAAGGCAATTCTGTTAACATAGATTTACCATACAAATTTACACAGTCAAGATATGTAATCCATGTGATTGGTTCATTCGAATTATAGTCCAGTCCTTCAATATTTGGTATATTTGCTTTAACATATCTTTTAGTTGATTGACAAATGCCCCCCCGGATTGAGTTTTCAAAAAAGAGGAGCATGTTGTAATCCTTTAACCTTTCCAATTTTACCTTAGTGTACTTAAGCATACAATCAAAAGCAAATCCAGGAGCAGTCATGTAATGAGCAGGATCTAATCTGAGAGTAGATAAACATAAGTCTCTAAAATTTTCAAACACGTCAGCCAGTATGGTAACGTCAGTCTTTAAATAAAGATCGCTATACTCACCTAAAGTCTTTATATCGAATGTTCGCCATATATTTTTAGCATGCATATAATCTTTATCGCTTATTTTTTCGTCTGTCAAAGAGTTATAAAATTCAGACTTTGATGGTAAAAAAGTATCATCTAATTTACTCCAACTATCGACATATTCATAAGGGAAGATTCCTTTTTGAGTGACTAGATCTAATGCTTTCATGGAAAAATTTTTAAGAGTTTCTCTAAACCTCAACTTATCTTCTGATAAATTTAATGCAAGTTTACTTAATGATTCGCTCATGAAACGGAATGTATCGACAAATTTAATACTAAATCTATGTGCGATTTCTTTACTAAAGGATATATATTTTTCTGACGAATTAGGAATAACGTGAATATCTTTATCATTACAACCAAGTTCCCGAATTATGAAATGACTATCGTACGATAAATTATGGAAGAAAATTGGTACGAATGAGGGGTTAATTATTTCAAAATTACATTGAAGACAAAGACATTGTCTATATTTACCAGTAAAATGACAGTGATCTCGAACTTTAATTAAATTATTATTTTTAAAATGTCTCGAACATTTTCCACAAAACTTAGTATTTTTAAAATTACTTTCTTCTTCTTTAGTTAATTTATTCATCGGTTTATTTGTTTGATAAATTTTATTAATATTATTTCCAATAACAATCATATTTTCCATAAATTTTTTTGCAGCATTTTCACCTCTATAAATTACCACCTTTCTCGGAATTTTGAACTGTTTTACTAGTTCTTTTTATATAACATCATAGTTAACTTTGACATAAAACCCATAGCTCATAATTTCATGTAAATGTGTAGCATAAGTTTTAGATTTTTCGCATCTATTAAATTCACTAGACTTATTTTTAGGAGTTAAAATACATTCAAAATCTGCATAAATAACAATTGGTATTCTCTGTGTATTTTTATAGTTTTTAAAATAAATAAAATCATCATCCCCCTTTTCAAACATTATTGGTCTCCCTAATTGGTTCTTTCTACAATTATGCTGGTGTTCACTCAACCCTTTCTTACCCCAAAGTTTGCTTTTACACGGCTTTTCACTAAAAGTAGTAAAACATCTTTTACAGATAATTAATCTGAAACAGTTTTTAGTTTTCTGACTTCTAATAAATCTTGAAAAATTTTTTATATAACAATAATGTGATGTGTTATTATTATTAAACAAAAGTAGATCAAAATGTTTTTTTCTTTCAGTATTACAAATATATAGAGGTAAAATATGTTTTTTATCATTTAAACTATAAATATTAATCGATACATTATTTATACGTTCAAATTTTTTTATCTGACTGATTGGTGTAGGAAAATCTATACATTTAAAATCTAAGTCACTTTTTTTTCTAACATTTCAAAATATTACTTATTTAAATAAGTTTTATTTGAACGATTATCAAACTTTGATAGTATTGAATATTTAAAACATTTAACATCATTATTTTTTACATTTATGACTGCTCTTTTATCTTTGATATATTCAGGAAGATCTAGATACGTTCCTCCTCCGAGAGGATTTACTATATTAATTCTCAATTGTAATGCATCTATTGTTTTAAGTGACCAGCCAGATGCTTTTGCTAAAAATCATCTTCTTCACTTAATAATTTATTGAACATCCCATTCAGTAATTTATTAAAATCAGAGGAATTACATGCAAGTGTATTAGAGGTTTTAAATGCTATATCCTGTACTTCTTGTGTGATAATTCGTTCATATACACTATCTACATATAAATTAAATTTTATAGATGTTTGTAGACATGATTCCTTTAACTTTGGAATTATTTTGTCTAAAGTATAGTTTAAAAAAAGTGTGTAGTCTAAAAATTTTAAATTATTCTTAACTATAAAAGTTTTTGAACATTTTTTAAATCTTTCAATTTCAAATATTCCTTCATCAGCATATGTCATTCGCTGACGTTTTGTCACCATTTTTCTTTTCATAATTAAGCTGAAAATAAATTAAATTAAAAAAAATATATAATAAACAATAATAATATTGTAATCACTTTATTAATATAAATCATACAATATTTAGCAAACCTAAGCAACTAGTTTTAAAAAAAAGAAATTAAAGAACTTAATTATTATTTAATAAATCATATAGGTATGATAAATGCGATATACAACTTTGTTGACATCGATAACCTATATGATTTGATTCGTCATAATCAGCTTTAATTTCCTTTTTTTTTTTAAATAAATTTTCCTAGTCGACTTCAGGTTTGCTTTTCTGATTTTAATATTAATATCGTAAATCATTTTTTCAAATTTTTTCTCCTCTCTTTCACCATATTTCTCATTTTCAGCCTGTTGTCTCAATACTCCATTAATTTCTTTTTCGATGTATGATGTCATGTTTCTGTAAATATAGATTTTTGCAAACTATCTGCTAGTAATAAAATATTAAAATAGTAACACACATCATCATTAAATAATAATTGTTTTTATTTTTACAAGCAAAAAAACATAGCTATAAACATAAAATTAAAATCATAATTTCTTAGAAAAGTAAATGTCATGAAATGTTTGAGAACGTATCATCATATCCATACTATATCTTTCTCCATAACAGATTTCCATTTTTCTAACATAATCAATATATTTATTACCATATTTATTAAATATTTCTCTTTTTTTTCTTTTAAAGAAAACAATTTATCTCTTAATTGATTGATTTCAAATTCATTTGATGATGAACATATCCTGATTAAATAAATGTTATGTTTTATTTCTTTAATTTTTTTATTAATTTCTTTCGTTTCTAATATATTATTTTTATTATCTTCAATATTCCCTAATCTTAATGATTCCATGGTTTGTAAATTATATTGATATTTATTCATAAGTTCATCTTTGTTTTTTGAATCCATTGTCTGTAATATTATTTCAAATTCATTAATGTTAATACACAGTATGTTAAATCGTAGAAACATTATTTCAAAATTCATTAATGTTAATACACAGTATGTTAAATCGTAGAAACATAGACGGAAAAATCTAATTATAAAATATGTTAAACAACTGTATTGTATATAATTTAATTTTTATCTGAATTAAATTAACTTTATAAAAAATGAAGTTTAAAAATGTAGGTACACATATTATATATTACTTATAACTGTGTATTTGTTGTGTACTAAATTTATTTTTCTCCTGTCTAATGTTAAATGAATAAATACAATTTGTCATAGATAGATATATTTTTTTATATCTAATAGCAGCCAGTCTTATTGGATACTTATTAGAATTAGAATATTATACTACCTATTTAAATTATTAAAAGTTAACTCAAATTGAGATATTTTTATGTAAATATTGAATATTATACTATGAAGTTTAAAAAATATAGGTACACACATCATATATTACTTATACCTGTGTATTTGCTGTATAATAAATTTATTTATTTTTCCCTTGAATAATGTTAGATGAATACATAAAATTTAATAAAGATAGATGGAAAAAATGTAATAAAATATATTAACCAACTGTATTGTACACAATTTAATTTTTATCTAGGAATTAAATGGACTTTATAAAAATATTATCATGAAGTTAAAAAATGTAGGTACACAAATATATTATATTACTTATAACTGTATACTTGTTATATACTAAATTTATTTTTTCCCTTGAATAATTTAAATGAATACCTACAATTTAATATAGAAAAAAATGTAATAATCTAATATATTATTAAGCAACTGTATTGTATATAATTTAATTTTTATCTAAATTAAATGAACTTTATAAAAAGATATAATCATGAAGATTAAAATGCAGGTACACATATTATTATATATTACTTATAACTGTGTATTTGTTGTATACTAAATTTATTTTTTCTCCTGTCTAATATCAAATGAATACATACAATTCGTTATAGATAGCTATATTTTTTATATCTAATAGCAGACAGTCTTATTGAATACTCATTAGAATTAGAATATTATACTACCTATTTCAATTATAAAAACTTAGCTCAAATTGAGATATTGTTATGTAAATATTGAATATTATACTATGATATTCATGAAGTTTAAAAAATATAGGTACACAAATATATTATATTACTTATACCTGTGTATTTGTCGTATATTAAATTTATTTTTTTCCCTTGAATAATTTTAAATGAATACCTACAATTTAATATAGAAAAAAATGTAATAAAATATATTAACTAACTGTATTGTAAATAATTTAATTTTTATCTAAATTAAATGAACTTTATAAAAACATAATCATGAAGATTAAAATATAGGAACACATAATATCATATATTACTATAACTGTGTTTAATGTTATATACTAAATTTATTTTTTCTCCTATCTAATGTCAAATGAATACATACAATTCGTTATAGATGGACATATTTTTTATATCTAATAGCAGACAGTCTTATTGAATACTCATTAGAATAAGAATATTATACTACTTATTTCAATTATAAAAACTTAGCTCAAATTGTAATATTTTTATGTAAATATTGAATATTATACTATGATAATATAACATTTTTTTATATTATTGATATCAAATATTATAAAATAATAAATATCGCGTTCGGTGATAATATTAAGCGGTGATAGTGCTAACTGTTCTATGGTAATAGAGACGGTATATATTTTAAGGTTATGTTCATTAATAGTAGATTGCTGATGTGTAATAAAATGTAATTACTATCTAGTGATTACTATCTTATAAATATGATGTTAACATTTTATCATATAAACATAGATAATATTATCATAAAACTATATTATTATTATGATGATGTGTTTAAATCATTGTTATTCAGTTTCTAGTTTTTTTTTTAAAAAAATAGGAGTAAAGATTAAAAGTTTTAATAAAATAATAAAATAGGTACTTACATAGTTAGTGTTGAAGTATTCTAAGTCTGACTGTTGACTGTTTTCTGAGTCTGGCTGACGGTTGCTATTGCTGTTGAAGATGTTTTTACGTTTTTGATGGTCGGCAACTGTTTTGCTGGAGAGTCGAGGATGGTTGCTGTTCTGATAGCTTCTTAGTCTGTTAGTGCTGCTGGTGAACTGATGATTTTATGTTTAAAAATTCGGTGTTTTATACTAAAGTTTAACCCTCTCTTTGAACGTTGAGTATTAGGTACCTCTCATAATCCTGAGGTGATTGTACATTATATTACTTAATACCATTCTCTTTTGTCCATGTAAGAACATGTTAATATTATATATATATATATATATATATATATATATATATATATATATATATTATACTATTATTATTGTTCATATTATTAAAAATGTTTGTTGAAAAGTCTTTTGAGGTCATTAACGTTGTTATATCAAATCTGATTTTCAAGGCGGGTGATTATTTTAGATCCTGTTTCTTTAATAATTCATATAATGCCACTTGTGTTCATGTAAAACAAGTTTGTAGAAAGGTTTTTCAAGTCATTGCTATTAACATTAGCATTTTACATATAAAATTATTGTGGTAGTGGCTAATATCTGTGTATAAAAAGCCAGTGTAAAACCATTAACGTTCATCAGTCTCAAGATTTCAATTCAGTCCTCAACACAGTCTACAACGCAGCTCAAAAAATGTCTTATAGAACATCAATTATTTCTTCAGAATCAGAGGTAAGTAAAGTTTTTTTAAAAACCAAATAACAAATTGGAGGTCAGTCGTAACACTACTCAACGTTATGGTTATAATTATTAAGAAACATAAAAAATAAAAAATGTTTCTTTTAGATATCGGTTATAAAACCACTTGTACATTTTTTAAATAAAAAAAAAATATTATTTTTATGATCCATAGAATGAACATTTCAGTGAATTCGTTGACTCTAAAGCTAAACCGTTAGCATCAACATCTAAAACAAAAACCACTTTAAAACGTGGTGTTGAGAAGACGAATGAAAAAAAATCTACAAATAAGAAGCAGATGAAAATGGTTAGTTAAATTATTTTTTATTAAAAATAAAATATATATATATATATATATATATAAATTATATTTTTCATTTATAGAATGCATCATACAGAGACAATGTTGGTGATCGTTTAAGATCAGAAGAATATGATGAGGAAGTTTTCAATTCGCTAACTTTTCGACAAGGTGACGGTTTAATTACGATAAAAACTACATTTGAGGAGAAGCCAACAGATTACTGGGTGATAACACATTATAAATTTTCAAATATTGAAAATGTTCCGGTTAAGGATAGGTAAATAATTTATAATTAATTTACTTTTTTTAAACTATTGTTAATCTTTTTCAATAGGTATTTTTATTATCACTTCATTTCATGATTTAAAAAAATAAATAAATATAATTATAGGTGGAAGTTTAGTGAAGCTGGTGTTAAGTTGTATACAAGCGAAAAGTCAAAAGACCAGACATTGAATGTAAGCTTGAATCAGACCATGCAGTCAATATTTGACACGATGCTACAAGACCCAGGACGTCGTACAATCAAAAGTAAAATAATAGGCTAATTATTATATGTTTATTTTAAAAATGAGTTTTTTATTGAATAAACAATACAATATATTATATAAATATTTGTTTATTTTATACTATTAAATCCTGAAGTATTAAGTCTGACATTGTATTAAAATGGTATTGTAATATTTCATATAGGAATGATGTGTCATCGTTTTGCAGATGAGTGTAATAACTAAAATCATAGTTTTGTATATACTGGTTTGTGAATTCATTTCTCTGGCAACTGATAGGTAGACCACGGACATCGTTTTTTATTAGATCGTAAGCTGTGTTAAATGTAGCTTGGTAACTTGGTAGACGTTTCTGTTTTTCTGCAATGTAGAGATCTACACAATGTTGAAGCTGTTTAAGTCTACATAAATCTATATGTGATAAAGTGATATAACCATCATTGATATGTACAGTAATTGAACTCTGCTTAACATTAGTTGAATATGTAAAGTTATCAGATATTTTTGTTCGTTTACATCTGGTGTGTAAATTATTAGTAATTGAAATGTAATTAGATTCAGACATGAGTGTAAACCATTGTTCTAAGTTTAAAGTAATTATCTTCTTTGATAATTTACATTCTAATAACACAATAATCGAAATTTGTTTATTAATTAATAGTCCAACTGTAACACTCTTCTTACTATAAGGACGAATGTCGAAAGTTGATTTGGATACGATTATAGATAGAACCATGATGAATAATATTTATAATAATGTAGCAGATACCTACCAATGTAGAAAATCTGGTATAATGTAACTGATGGAACATATACTTTGAACTGAGGTTTTTTTCCTCTGTTAACATATTATATACTAAATCTTTCATAAATGAAGAAAAAAAAAAAAAAAAAATGTGAACGTACAGTTCAGTAGATTAGTGCATAGTAAAGAGGGTGGGATATTTATACCTATACTTACTTACCTGAAAACATGACATTATTTTAAATTAAACTTAACGCACTAATCCACTGAACTATACGTCCACGAGATATTAGATTAAAAACTAACACATATAAGTTGTTTATAATATTTTTTTTATTTATTACAAAATATAATGAAAGAACATGATTTAGCAAACGGTGTCGTAGGACCTAGTTTCACAATTACAAATATATTCATTGTTACAATATTTACTTAACACTTTTTGAACAAACTGATTTCCCTTCATTAATAATACATATATACACTTTGGATTATATCTGCAATGTTCAATCCAAACGTCATCTTCTCGTTTCCAATTATGAAGAATAAGTCCACAGCAAAAGCATTCGACGATATCTTCTACTCCTGTATATTTTAACCCACATTCAGCTAGAGCATATTTATTTTGAAAACAATTTAAAGGAAAATGTTCGAAAGATCTTAATCTTGAATAAATTGAAGTATATCCTGGATGGGTTGGAACTGAATTATTTCGTATACGATGAACTAATGATTGAAAATCGCTTGTAAGTTTTGGTAAATTCATTTCTTTAATTAATTTAAATAATAACTTGAAAAAACACAACTCGAATACACGACGGATCAGCAGTAACTAAATGTAAAATTATTAACTTGCAACTAAATAGTAGAAATTAATATATAAATTTTTAAAAACTAGAACAGTGTAACCAACATGATTAAAAACATAAAAACAATCTCCCTGTAATTTTTATAAAAATTAGCGATATTTGATTGAAAAAATTAAAAAAAACGGAAAAAATAGTTGATACGGTAAATATTTTTGTGTAAGGGGCAAATAGGTGGACAATCTTGTGTAATCACCGTATTGTGTTACGCGGTAAATCAGTGTGCTCCAAGGGGGAATTTTCCGCTTGAAAAAAAATTTTTACCGTGGAAAAGCTGGCTGTGAACATACAAATATATACTACTGATAGCCACTTGCTAGATCGAGTTGAGCAAATAGTTTGCTCTTTCCTAACGACTGCAGTTGCTCGTTCATGTCAGGTAACGGAAAGTGCTGACGTAGCGTTTGTTTGTTTAAGCGCCTGTAATCAACGCAAAGTCTATGTTTTCCGGTACCTTGTTTCACAAGAATTACGGGACTGGCGTAGGGAGACCTCGTCTCTGTCACTAACCCACACCGCTTCCAGTCACTAACGATCTTGTCTATCTCAGCCCTATCGGTTGCGGTCGTCTTGTACGGTCTGCATACTACTGGCTTGCTCCCAGGCACTTCTACAATATCCATCTTGACCAACGAAGTACACCCGAGTTCTTCCAACCCAGCAGCAAAACAATCCCGATATTCGTCCACTAACTCTTGCAACTTCGCCCTTTCATCGGCCTTTGCGTCTTCATCCACATATTTGAACTCGTCCAGACTTAGTGTCGCACGCACAACTTCGGTCTCTGCACTGACCACATGCAGACAGTCAAACTCACTGTCAAGCGTCATGACTGTAGTGTCCGACAGTTTGTTCACGACATTCGCCTCTGTGAGTACCAGCTGTCCTCCAGCCTTATGGTATGCTACCGCGGGCGAGTCCAACCAATTCCTTCCCACGATAATGTCCGGCCTTTGTACGTCATCCGGCACAACCAGAGCCACTACAGATCCGGCGTTGACACCATCAACGACGATCTCGGTTAGTGCTTCACCGACAGTCTCGAGAGCTGGTACCACGGTACTTCCTACACCGTATAGCGGTTTTGCCGACGGATGAACGTTCAGTCCACATTTGATTGCGACTGTCGATTTAAGCAACGTAAAATGACTCCCGGTATCCAACAGTACAATGAATTCGTGCCCGTTCACGACTCCAATCTTTTGATACGGGTGGTGCCCTTCGACACTTTTTTGTTCAACGACAGCGTTAACTTGTTGTAAGTTTGGGCAGTTGTTTCTCATATGCCCAACGACACCACAGTTGTAACACGTCATTGGTTTACGCCTCGTAGGGCAATCGCGGGAAAGATGACCAACCTTGTGGCAGTTGAAACAGCTGCCACGTTCGATGTAATCACTCGTTTTATCTTGCTGTCCGGAAGTCTCAAAATTCGTTTTCTGTTCGATAGGTACTGCACGCCTCCATGTCTTCTTATCACTTTGAGTATCGCTCGAGGACTGGTTCCGCGGGCCTGTATTATACTTGATCGTGTCTTTCGCCTTAGTCGGGCGTTCCGCCTTTGCACTGGATCTTCGCAGTGAATCCATCCTCTCCCAGTCCAGAATGTCTGCCAAAAGGTCATTTTCGTCCATATGCACCTTGCCTAGTGCATACATCGCCAGGTCACGGGAATATAATCCTTGAATAACATGATCGCGCACTTCATCGTACGGCAACGAGGGATCTCGACAAAGTCTTACTTTCGACTGGAAATAATCCATTAAATGCTCGTCCTTCGCTTGGTACCGTCTGCGCAAGGCTTCCCACCTATCCGACATGCGCACGGCACGAATGAACGTCGCATGGAATTGTGTTTTGAAATGTTGCCAGTCTCCGAACGTACGACCTACAAACCAATCTTTTGCCGCACCTTGAACGTTCGCGCGCACGAACTGGAGCCGATACGCAAAAGGCCAACAATTCAGGTTCGCGACGCCCTCGACCGATGTCAGCCAATCGGCTGCAACATGAGTCGTTTCCCGACCACTAAACACACCGACGGTTTTATCTAGGTCCGGTAACACACGAAAGTCTAAAGCGGGTCGACGCGAGCTCGTTTCCGATAATTATCTGTCATCAGATACACTCATATCGATAATCTTAGCGTTCACGTCACTCGTCACAGTCGCTCCAGTGACTCGTTTCCGTAATTCTTCAACGAGAGCAACAAGCTCATTGTATGTCGGCGCCTTTGGCATTTGCGACGCTTGATCATCCATGACGAGCAACGACACTATCAATGACAACAACAATAACAACACCGGCCGCGGTCGTAACGATACCGTCTGGTGATAACGGTAACCGTAATGGTACACACGGGTGCCAACCGTTGCAATTCTAACCTAACTTAACGCGACGACACGACGAATACGACGTACAACGAACGGCGACAAGAAATTCGTTCATCCAAACCGGTGTATATTTCCCCTTAAAATTAAAACCGGTGTGAATTTAAGAAATTCGTTGTTCAAACCGGTGGAACTTATTTATGAAAACGGTTTAATTTTTCTGAACCATATCGATGATATGGTTAGTAATACCGATGCCGATGCCTTCCCCTCTAATTCAAACGTCTTATCACTGATAACAATATTCAATAATGAAAATATAAAATTATAAATATTTTAAGTTATAAATAACTATTAATAATATATTAATACTATAAATTATTATAAATTATTCAATATTCCGACATCACATCACATCAAAGCCATCAGAGATGGCTTAATGGCAAATGTTAGAAACAAACATGGACAGTTATATTGAAGGTAAATTTGAAATTTATAATAGCTGGTGTATAAATAATAGGTAGTTACTATTTATTGTCTACTGATATTTACCAACCATTTTAATCTTAATATATACTACACTTATAGAATTGTATGAAGATGAACAGGAATTAACACAGAAAGAGATAATTCAACAAATGTATGAAGAAATTTCTAATTCTAATGAAGTAAATAATGACATTAGCGTTGAAGAAGATAAAGGTAAATAACCTACCCATATAAGATTTATGTGCATTATTGTAATGTTTTAATTGATATATTATGGACATTTGACACCATTTATTACACCATGTTAAAAATTAAAAATTAAATATTTGAATACTTTAATTTTATGCAAAAGTTTTATTTGGCTTTTTTTCTGTGACTTTTATTTCCATGGATTATTTTACCTGTGGCTTTTATAGACAGAACATGGTCAGTTGAATCCACCAAGTTTCTTATAGCATTGCGTGTCTCGTATAGTGCTCAATTTTTATCAGCAAAAAAAAAAGGTAAAAAATCCAAACTCTGGGAGCTAATTTCAAATGAAATGGCTGAAAAGGGCTATTCGTTTTCGCCTAAAGTTTGTGATGAGAAATGGCGTAGACTAAGTGCTCAACATAGAAAATATTATGATTTATCAAAAAAATCAGGTAACAATGCAGTTAAATGGCAGTATTATAAGTTGATGGATGAAGCAATCATACCTTTAGGAAAAAAACAGTCGATATCTCCTCCAAAAGGTAAATTTATAATATAAGATGACTAGGATAGACTGTGTTTTATTAATTCAGCATTTAATTTGCAATTGTATGGGCTTAGGTATCAGATAAATCTACAATACCAAGTAAATGCTCAACTGGTTGATTATTTAGAAAAAAAAAGTTATGCATAAGATATAGATAATTCAGATTTATTGTTAACATTTTTATACTCATCAGCCTTTAATGAAAATTTATTTTCAATAACTTCCATTATCTAATTTTTAACTATTTGTGGCTATTTACTTTTCTTTCCCAATGCTTTTTTTATAATTAGTAATAAAAGATGTTTTAATAAGTCACTGGTTCTGTATTTTTCTGGATATACTAAGTCTAACTTTGTATTGATTGTATAGTTTTCAATACTGTGATTTATATTTTTAGAATTACTGAATGAGTCATCTCATCCATCTTACAGTGAGCCTTGTAGTTCTACTTCTACATCGAAAACAAAGAAATCAAACATCATTCTTAATCCACCACCACATATTACAACACCTACACCATCACAAACAGCAATATCACCAACATTGCAACCAAATAATTCTTGTTCTGCATTTAAAGCCAAGACACCATCATGGTTTGAAAAATACGAAAATATGAAAAAAGATCAAATCAGTAAACAAAGTATTGAACTGAACAAAAGGTGAGTTATAAAATATTAATTTGATTTAAAATTTTGCTGAACCAAATATTTACATCATTTAGACTTGATAAATTGGAGACAAGAGAAAATGAAATGTTAGAAGTTCAAAAGCAACTTGTTGACAAATTAAACACAGCTAATGATATTGAAATTCAAAAGTTGGACATGTTCAAAAAAATGTTTAAGATTGATTGAAGGAATAATAATTCAAAATATTAAACCTATCCTCTGTTTAATTAAGTAGATTTGTTTGTTATTTATGCATATTTTCAGTCTGAACAAAATGTTATATTATGTTTTAATTTTTTATTTTATACCCAAGTTTATGAAAGCTTAAGTGAATTAAAGTAACTATGTGATCTTTTTATAATGAAGTCAATAATTTATGTTTGTTATTTATTATTTAAATTGTTAAAACAATTTTATTTTATATTAAAGTATAAGTATTCAAAAGGAAATTGAAATTTGTTATATATTTATATATGTGTAATAAAGTCAAAACAATATTATGTATATTTAACATTTTGTTTATTTAAAACTTCTAGTAAAAGTGTCAAGTGAAAATAGAAAAATAATAAACATATATTTAAATGTGATCTTGTAGTAGTAATGCATTGCAAATTGTATTACGCTTTAATACTCCGCTTCTAGTCCCATCTTCATGTTGATCACCTACTCTCTCAGTTTCAGACACATATGGCTCAGCATCAAAGTCATCTCCAGTTGTCATACAAATGTTGTGTAGACAACATGCAGCAGTGATAATCTTACCACAGTACGACTTATTGGTATACATCCATATGTCTATATTAATTAGTAAAAATGCTTTAATATGCTAGAAAAAGAACAAATAATTTATTGACTAAAGTACTTTAGTTTTCGAAATCTTCCAATTAGTTTTCCAAAAGCTTGTTCTACAACCACACGTGAACTGCTTAAAATCTTATTAAAATTTTTTTGATTTTGTGTTAGGTGACCGTTATCCTTATATGGCACCATAACTTTTTCGGTTAATGGATATGCTCCATCCCCTAAAATATGGCAATTAGGGGGGAGTATAGAGCCATGGTTTTCTTAAATATTCTGCCCTATTCTGCTTTTTCGAAATACTCTAGCATCGTGTGACGAGCCAGGCCAACCAGCAAAAACATCTATGAAGATTTGATCAGCATTAACAATTCCCTAAAATAAATATGCCATTATAAAAATTATTTTAATCCATAGGCGGAATTGGAAAATTTGGATAGAAAAGCAATATTATGTTAAAGATATTTAAATGCATTTTTTTTTTTATTTATAAAAACCTGGAGTAGTACTGATGGAACTTGTTTACGGTTGTAAAACATATTTCTGTCTAATTTTGGCATCACACTTCTCTTCTCCCAAGGTGCTAATATGGAAATATGACAGCCATCAACAGCTCCAATGACATTTGGAAATGAAGTTTGCCCAACACATTGAATTTTTCCACAGTTTCTATTGCCCTTTGACCACTTGGCCATTGTATAAAAACTCTATTAAGGGCATTCATTTGTTCCAAGCAATTTATAATAACCCCATGACTGGTGCTATCAGATAGATTAAATCGATTTGCTATTTGTCTGAAAATAAATAATTTAAATTCTTTTTTCATTAATTTAATCTTTTTAGATGTTTTAATTTATACTAACCGATGTGTTTCACAATTAGCTATGTACCATATAAACATCAGTATTTGTTTTTCAACGGAACACTTGAACTTTGAATTTGACAATAAAGGACCCAAATTTAAAATTAAAATCTAAAAAAAAAACTATACATTATAGTATAACTTACAAAATAAAAATATGAATTAATTAAATAGACATTATTATATTATGAGTATGACCTCAATACTCTCTCTTGTCAAACGAAAATGAATTTTAAAGTCCTTGTCTGTCATGTTGGGTACAGTTAATTCGGTAAATTCTTTTATTTTACTTCTAACTTGTCTCTCAAATCTAATAAACACGTTCATTTCATCATCGTCATCGTCGACATCATTTAAAGTCGATGTTATAGTATCTAAAATATAAATATATATATAACCAAATAACTTTTAATTACGCGTTTAGATAGGTCAATCATTTCTAATAATAATGAAAATAAATTATCTCTACTAAACTAAACTAAACTAAACTAAAGCAAAAATATATCTTGAAAAATACTTACCGAAAAGTGTTCTTTTATGCGTAGGAAATCCTTGTACAACAAAAGAACTAAGTTTATTTTTATTCAACAAAAAATCTTTTAGTAATTGGAGTTTTAAAGAATCTAATTCTTTATGAGTACTCATTTTAAGAGTTATTAAAAAATAAATAAAAAACATTAAAAGAAGATTCGAAGTATCAATTAATTTTCAATCATGATAATAATTAATAATATTATGTCCATGGTAATTTTTAATATTCAAAATGCGCGGGAATGACGGCATATTATGATAATTCGATTTGGAGGGGGCATCCCGATCACTACAACGAATTTCTAATGCAATCGCCAATCGGTATAAAATAATCAATATCATAATAGAGAATCGGTAACCTTAAACCAGGATCGATATCACATACCGGTTTGGGCGAACGAATTTCTTGCGAATAAGCACGTGAACAACGATCATCGACTTAACAATTCCGAATTTTGACACAACACTCGCACTACGTTCTTCAATCCGAATCCCACTTCTGAAATAATGTTAAATATAGGCGCACAGACTAACACGAATTAATTAACAGAACAACTTTATTAACATCAATCTTATCAGTTATCACACTCTGACGGCCGCTCCGGCGCATACGGTCGACCACCAACAACTAACTACAATACACTAATACACAATACTCATCGTGCACCCTAGCGGCTTGGATGTTATCACAATAATGGCGAGATCGAGACGTTGCGAGTGAAACAGGCTCGCGGTCGTTACGCGCGTGGTCGTTCGGGTCGTAAAGGCGTCGAGACGGAGCTGCTCGTTGCGAGCTCGGTCTGTCGAGGTGTTGCTCGTTCGGGCGTCGTAGGCGAAGAGAGCGATGGCCGGTCGGACGACAGCGTCGTTCGCGTCGTTGTCGCGTCGTTGACGCGCGAGGGGGTCGAGGTCGATTTAGAAAAGAACATAAATAAAATTACAAAGAAGTCGTATACAGAAACATAACAAAAGAATAAATAACGAATACAAACAGAAGATATAAAAGGCGCGCGTCGTGCGCTGAGCAAGTGGTGATAAGCTCGCGGTATCACCACAATATTATTGATAATGAAGTTCTTTGTAGTACCAGGATAAATCACTAAAATGCAAAAGCGCTAACTGTTATTCTTGCTATGACAATATCGTTAATTTTAAGCGCACCAAAAAATTAGTTTCGTTGAGTAACCTGTATATCTTAAATCGTGGTCCGTGTACAATTTTGACTTTGGGTATTGATGTTAGGAACCAGAATACCAGATTCCAAATTATTTACGAAACGGTAAGTGATAGGAACGCATAGACCGGAAACATTTATGTTAATATGTTATCAGTCAATCAATGGTTAAAAATATTTTTGGCTTGACATTTGAAAACACATTTTGAATATAATATTATATACAAATATTAAACAATAATGTGTTCTATTTTTACGGGACATACGGGACATTTTGACGATATTTGGATCTGTTACGGGGACACCGGGACACTGTCATGAATTACGGGACGTTCCCGTATAACACGGGACGTATGGCATCCCTAAATCACGAGTATGCAATCCATACGTACGTATACGTAACGTTAGTTAACACTAAATTAACTTCCTGATTAATAATTTTTTTTTTTTACTCAACTCTGTATTATATACAATAATTAATGTTTTTAATTAACTCTAATCGCTTCGAGACACACTTTTTATTGTTCGGTTGTTGTTATCGCCGACATTGGCGTTTGAATTATAGTCGTTTGGAGGGGTTTTCGTTCTGTCGATTTCGTGTTGGGGTATCTGGTATCGGTTCGTATCGTGCGACACAGCGGTGCTGTTGACAACAACTGCTGTGTGATAAGTGATAATCGTCCGACGCGTGCGTGCGACGATAATGGAGGTGAGTTGTTTATATAGATAATAAAGATATGGATAGGCTACGCCTATCTTAAATATATTTGAGGCCGCGTTCCCGGAGGAGAGGCAATTGAGGCTCTTTTATCAATGCTTTTATATTGATAGTCGATACTCGACATAGGTATACTTATTTGGCCTCAATTGTACCCCATAATTCCCACTTATAAGACCGTTATGTCCTATCCATATCTTTATTATCTATGGTTGTTTACCTATTATTATTATTTATTTTTTTAACAACCATAATAAATGTTATAAACTTTAACTTAAATACTTTAATGGTTTAACCATATAGTTAAATGTGATACATGTATAATAATAATATTATAATATTTAATATGATTGCTATTGTTGATGTACTTTATTTTTAATTTAAATTAAATTTTATGAATGTGTAAAAACATAATCCACAAACTTAAAATATGATATTAAACATCTATCATATCTATCTACAACTACTTATGTTATTAGAAGCTGTAAGGCACTTTTTCCTAAACCAAACCTTTATTTTATTGTGATGTTATACTTTAAAAAAATGATTGGTTGGGATTATAAATTTACTGTATAACTTAATAATAATAGATTATAGATATAGAAACTAAAATGATTGTTGGTCCGTAAAAAAAAATATAATATAGACCTAAAATTAAACTTAAATTTGTTTGTGTTAAATTACTTAATGATTTATTACTAATTAGTAGGCTTAGGGACTTATAGCATTTGCATACTTTGTTTAATTATTGTTAAATATAGCAGAGTGCGAAATAAATTTATTTCTCGGTGCCACGATATCAGATCTAAAATTTGAATGTGCATATTTTTGCATATTTGATAAATTTTGCAGGAAAGTGCTTATTTTAACATTTTTTATGCTTATTTTGCATATTTTGGCAATTTTTTTAAATTTAAAATTGAAAACTATAGATATTTAACATGTTGACTGCGGCACGAGTTGAACCGGGCGACGACGGGTGCGGCACATTTTTGTATCGCACTGGACCGCGAGTCGGTAACGAAAAGGTTCCTTTAGATTTTAGAACATAATATTATTATTTTATTGGCTAATGTGAAGAAAGTAATCAGTGAGGCTCCACGTGGAGCCGTAATATAATATTATGAATTGGTTATCTTCTTTTATTCCAAAAATCTACCATTCATATCTCGTTATAATTTTTGTGTAAATATAATCTTAAATCTTATATTATAAAACGTGAAGACGGTGGCGCGTCCCGGTGTCGATTATTTCGTCCCATAGCGAATCACCAATCACAAAATTCGACGGCGATTCTCGCTTATCGCTTTTCGCCTTTTCCGATGTTTGCGCGTTATTGATAACTCGAGTGCGATTCTTCAGATTCTCGCCGGCGGGTGCCGACATTTTCGCTTTTCGCCCCCCGCACTACCGTTTTCGACCTTTTTTCGGCCCCGTTCGAGCTCTCATCGCGTTCCCCGCGAGTTTTTACCGTCCGCGCGGTCCGCTCTTCTCCCGTGCGCCGTCCGCCGGGGCCGAGACGTCGATCGCCAGAACCGTCGCCGCCCGTCGTCAGTCGCCCGGATTTCCAGACGTTTTAGTTTTTCCCCGATCCGTTTCGTCTCTTTAAAGGCCGCGAGTGCTTTTTTTCGGTTCGCAGCCTTCCCCGCCGTCTTTTACGTGCCTACGCCTGTACACGATTTTGTTTGAATTCAATAAATCACATCAATATAATGTGTGTCGTTATAGACATACAGAAGGATGTACTGCCACGCGTACTACATAATTAACGTGTACCGTGCCCGTAGGTTGGTCGGGGACACAAATCGTGATGCCATCGGGAGAATAGCAAAACATAAATCTTACCCACTTAATGCATATAGTATAGTTACCAACACATGAGGACATTCAACAATTTTAGTATTATTCTACTGCTGTTATTGATTTTGTTGCAATAAGTATGATTGCATTTGTGTTAATTAGGTAAAACTGTTTTTTAATTCCATAATGTACATACAAATACACACACACACACACACACACACCATAGGCTTCAGCTCCTCACATATATTTTCAATCACTGCCTCTCAGAAGTTCTTAAACTTTTATAAGTATAGGTAACAGATTTAATACAGTTTTTACATTTTATATTCTTATATATATATTTTTCTATTTAAAATAATAGTTATCAATATAAAGTATTGCTAATTATATTAAATAGTTACTCATTTCATCATATTTTTCAAAACAGTCATCTCACATTTCAATTCATTAGGTATAACTTGATTGCTTTATAAGTAATGATGATCCTTCAAAGCTTAATTTTAACAAATTGTGATACTGTCAGGAGAATAACTTTAATAAATAAAGCATAATGAGTAACAGCAGTAATTATTGTACATTCTAAACGTCAACAACTGATGTACGCACAACTCTGTGATATGATACATCATACATTGAACAAACAAATAGACATGTGAGTTGTAGTAATGTGTAGTACATAACCAGGTTAGTACACAGCTTAACATAACAAGTTGTTCTTACTTTAACAGCTGTATATTGTTATAGAATTTCACAATTCTGTTTGACTTAACACACACACATAGTGCATAGGTAACGAATAAAATACAATATATATGCCTTAGACTGGCCAGTGACCATATTATATGTAACATAGCTTTAAGCATTGGACTTAGAGCAATACATACACAACAATAATAATGCATATGCAATGTATTCACATTTAGTATGCTACTAGGTATATTCCTGTGACATGTATAAAGTTATTAGATTTATATTGTTAAATTCCTATACTGGATTTTATAGTGTACTCATTTGGTAAGAAACGACAATGACAATAACAATAGCATAATATATCTAATTGGAGTAATATATACACCGGAGAGGTTGTAAAAGAAGTAGTACATGACTTTTATTCTTTATCAAACACACATCAGACATTACAATGTATTCGAATTGGGTATATATGTTTGCTGTGCTTTCTGTTGTCTGTGATACGATTTCACCCAAACACGGTACACAACAATTAAATATATGTGATGTGTAGATTATAAACTCTACTGTAATATACTGGATTTTATAGTGTACTCATTTGGTAAGCGACGTTAATGTTCCGCCGCTCTTATGTGTTGTTTATGTTTTAAAAAACAAATAAACATGCAAGTATTTAATGCACAACGATATATATTGTAATATGTAGTACATGACTTATATTTTTTAACAAAACACAATGTATTCGTATTGGATGACTATGATCACCTTTAAAATGCAATATTTAATAGTATTTGGAATACATAAATATATATATTGTATATGATTTGATGAAAACAATGGTGTGTGTAAGTATTCATATATTGTAAAATAAGTGCATTATGCAATAATATATAAAACAACGGTATATATATACACGAGAGGTAAGAATATATGATTTATAGAATTCACATATGTATTCAATGGGTTAAATGGAATACGATTCATTATTTATTATATCAAAAAACAGCTTAACAGTAGTAGTTTCCACGGAGATTAACAACTCGAATAGTAGGTAGGTCCCGTTAGGCGTTAGGCGTAGTAACCGTAGGTGTGTAGATCGATACCGTGATCGTCGATTTGGCGGCGGCAATGATAATCGGCACGGTCGGTGTTTTTTTGCATTTTTTTTTTTCGAATTTTTCATTGGAAACGTTTTAAAAAAAAAAAATTTAATTGGCCGCGAGTCTGTTTCAAAGCCATCCATATCGTACCTACGTCTTCTAACAATATATTGCGTGTACGACATTACCGTACATTATTATGCCGGGTTTACACCAAGCCGACAAAATAGCGACTTTCTGTCTCGCGACGAAATGGAAACATAAATGATAATTATTGTACCGTCGGCTAAATTTTTGCATTTGCTACATCACGGGGTGACACACGTCTTATGTATAATACCATATAAGTATATCATTAAATCGGTTGAAAATGTTTATAGAATTATGACTTATTACCGCGGTAACTCGGTTGCATAAAGTTTAATAAATTATTATTCAAGATTATCATCTAGGCAGTGGTTTCAAATGTATTTCGTTATTCAAATGCAAGTCACACAAACAATAAATTATGTCAATTTCATTTCATTTTTACTGCTTAACAATTATTCCAAATTGACACTTTTAAATTCTGTATTTGTAAGTTTTACACTAACATGCTGCTGCAATAACGTTTTTGTCAAAACAATCTATCCAACTAACTTCGTTTAAAACATAAATGTAGATCATGCAGTCGATAGTTATCGGTGCCTACACTTACTGTTGTAGAGTCAACAGCACGTTTGTAACTGCGAAACACACAGGCATGTTAACACTCATTGTTTCAGCCTAATCAACATGAATAAACACCGTTCTTCTGTATTTTAAAATACAATTGAAAATGTTGACCGTATTTATGTTGTTTAGGTAGGACTGTGTGGAACTATGTTTCTATTGCATAGTTCACACACACAAAGTTATTTATAAGTTATAACTCACTTTTATTTTACCTTTAACAGATGATCAAAAATTCAAAACACTTATACATTTCACAGTATGTATACTGTATACTCACACGATACTATACAAGTATCTGATATAAATATTCTGCATAACATAAATCTCACCTCAGACTTATCATATAATATTATAATTTGTTCTACTGCTGTTATTGATTATGGCTTTCTACTGAATTCTTTATTTGTGAGACGTGTACTAGGGATTCCATCATTCCAAATTCTGTAATGGGTGCCTACACTTAATGTTGTAGAGTCAACAACAAATTTTGTTTCTGCAAAACTCATAGGCATATTAAACACTTATAAATAAAAATTATTATAAAGATTATGAATATGTATGTATGAACACACCAATTGAACGTTCTTCTGTTTTGTTCTACTGCTCATATAAATTACAATTGAATAATATGTACAATAATATGTTGTTAAGGTATAACTGTATGGAACTGTATGTTTCTTTTGCATAGTTCACACACACACAATAAGCAAGGTTACAGTTATTTATAAGTTATAACTCACATTTATTTTAAATGTGCCTTTAACAAATGAACAGAACACTTATACATTTCACAGTAAGTTATAATGGACTTTCTTTCATAAATCTCACCTCAGCACATTCAAGTAGATTAACAAATATTAAAGTTTCATAACTCATCTTATACCAGTTTTGTTCAACTGACTACTGCTCTTATTGATTATGTTGCCTATGATTGTATTAATATTAATTAGGTAAAACTATGTTTTAATTGTATTGTATATACTAACACACACACACACACACACACACACCTACAATAAGCTGCAGTGTTACAATTTTAAAGTTACCTAGCTACTCATAACTCCCTAGGTACCATATCAATTTATACTTATACGTTTTCTTACACAGTTAATTGTCTGTATATACATAACTAAGGCCGTATTTAGGGGGGAGATACAGGGTACTGTTGCCCCAGGCAGCTGAGAGGACAGCTAATTGTATTTTATTATTTTATTTGCCCCTTGGTGTCAAATTCTTAAATACATACATAAATACATGTTGAGTTCTGCTAAATGGCTTCATCATTCCACATGCTGTACTCTTTTAAATGATCCCTATATCGTTAGATTATTTCAATACTTTATTTGCCGTGTTGATAGAACTAATTGTACGTTGTAAATGCTTAAGTTAACTTAATATTTGAAATTTGTTTATGTAACCTTAACATTATATATCACCATGAATTGCTGTTAACATATTAATAATGTATTGTAGTATAGTAGGCACTGATAATTAATTTCACTATGTTATATAGATTTAAAAAATAATGTGTAATGTATATTTTAATGTTGTTATACAACAATATAACGTTTATTGCTATTATACACTGCGAAAATTCTGCTGCTCAAAACAAAATATAATTGAATATTTCTATTGCATAGGTCATACACAAACACACACACTGTGTGTGACAGACAATACGTAGAGTTACAGTTATTTATAAGTTATAACTCACTTATAACAAAACACTTATACATTTTACAGTATGTTATAATGGACTTTCTTTCATATAAGTACACTGTAGGTACTCACATGATACTACAAGTATCTGATATAAATATTCTGCATACAGTATTATATATTTAGTGTTTAAATTGCATAATGTAGATACAAATACAATACACACACACACACCAAAGGCTTCAGCCCCTCACATATATTTTCAATCACTGCCTCTTAGAAGTTCTTTACCGCCATTTATACACTATAAAAATTTGCTAATTGCAAGGCAAGTAAAACTTAAAAATAAGAAATAAAACAATAATGAACTTTTATAAGTATAGGTAACAGATTTAATACAGTTTTTACATATTTTATATTCTTATTTTTCTATTTAAAATAATTTCGTTGTCAACAATATAACATCTCTATCAATATGAAGTATTGCTTATTTCGAAAACCGTTCCTTTGACATAATAATAGATCTGAGGTTAGACGGAATTGACCTGAAGAGTGATAGCCAATTGAATCATTTCAAAAAGATTTGGAACTGTATATCTTTATCTTTAGATATATTTTCTTCGACGGTTAAATATAGTTAGTAACTCATTTCATCATATTTTTCAAAACAATCATCTCACATTTCAATTCATTAGATATAACTTCAAACAAATATTGATTTATAAGTAATGATGATCCTTCAAAGTTTAATTTTAACAAGTTGTCTATTATTCGTTTTTTCAAAAGTAATCACTTATTGTTTTTTTAATATATCAATATTATAATATAAAGCTTCGCGTGGTTTTTAGGTGGACTTTGAATGTTTATTACGGGGCTTACGCATGCCGAATAGGTTTTATTACCTACACAATTCATACAAAATTAATCGGTTTAACAATATTTAATTCACTATTCGTTAGAGAAAAAAACAGCTTAAGAGTAGTTGTTTTCATACGTTTAACAACTCAAATAGTAGGTAGGTCCCGTTAGGCGTTAGGTTTTAGGAAATTATTATTTAATTTAAAAGTAAATTTTAATTCTAATATATTCGAAATTTACATTTTGAAGAAATTATTATAATATTGTATAGGTACTAAATTGTGTAGAATTTTAAAGCACATTTATTAATACATTTTGTGTACATATATATTAGTTTAAGAATTTTTGATGAAATAGTTTTCCCAGATTTTGTACTTGAAAATCTAAGTATGTTTATCCCCCCCCCCCCTAAGACAAATTCCTAATTACGCCACTGACACGGCACGCATCACTCCGATCATACTGTTGATAATTATTCACAACTCATATACCTATGGGTGCCACATTTACTGTTGTAGAGTTAACAACACATTTTGTTTCTACAAAACTCGCGCGCATATTGTTTCAGCCTAACCAACATAAGTAAATCAATATAAAGATTACAAATATGTATGTATGAACACGACGATTAATCGTTCTTCTGTTTATTGTTCTATTGCTCAAAACAAAATACAATGGACTTACTTTCATATAAGTTCACTGTACTATCGTGATACTACGAGTATCTGATATAAATATAATTTAATTCACTTCATGCATATAGTATATAGTATCTACAATTACTTTTATAGAGTGCAATATATAATATTTACTAACACATAAACACATTCAACGATTTTTGTTTCAGCCTTACTGACACAAGTAGATTAACAAAAATTATAAGAATTCATCTTCCTACATCAGTTTTGTTCTATTGCTGTCATTGATTTTTTATTATGTTAATTAGATAAAACTGCAGTGTTTTAATTGTGTAGTACATACAAACACACATACACACACACGCGCCTACAATAAGTAATTTTTGCTAAATGGCATTCTATTGAATTCTTCAATTTGTAAGATGTGTACTAGGGATTTCATCATTCCAAATGCTGTAATCAAGACATAAACCTTTCTCACTCTGATCACACAGTTCATAGTTATTCACTTAACGCATATGGGTTCCTACACTTACTGTTGTAGAGTCAACAACACATTTTGTTTCTGCAAAACTCACAGGCATATTAAACACTTATTGTTTCAGCCTAATCAACATAAATAAATTAATATAAAGATTATAAATATGCATGTATGAATACACCAATTAAACATTCTTCTGTTTTGTTCTACTGCTCAAAACAATATACAATTGAATATTCCGTATTTTAATGTTGTTTAGGTAAATATTTCACACACACACACAATAAGTAGAGTTACTTTTATTTAAAATATACCAATAACAGATGAACAAAACACATTATGGACTTTCTTTCTTACAAGTACACTCTACTCACATGAGATGCTACAATCATATACCTATGTAATTTATAAATTCACTTAATAGTTAATACATATAGTATAGTACCTACACTTACTGCAGTTACTAACACATAAGCTCATTCAAGTAGATTAACAAATATTTTATAACTCATCTTATAGCAGTTTTGGCTATGGATTGCATTAATGTTAATTAGGTAAAACCATGTTTTAATTGTATTGTGCAGACATACACATACACATCTACATTAAATAGTGTTACACAATTTTAATGTTACTCATAACACATTGGTATCTATAGGTACTTTAACTACAAACAGTTAAAACCACCTGTTGTGTTCTGCTAAATGGCTTTCTACTGAAATCTTTATTAATTGTAAGATGTGTACTACGGATTTCATCATTCCACATGCTATACTCTTATCAATGCTCCCTATACTTTAGAACTAACTGTACATCGTATATGCTTAAGTTAACTTATTATTATGTATCACCATGAATTGCTATTTGTATTTGTATTGTATTTGTATTTGTTATATAACGTTTATTACTATATACGCCGTGAAAGTTGCTGATTTTATATGTAAGATAAAGCAAGTTATCAGTGGTCAAAAAAGTAGTTCTTCTGTTTTGTTTTACTGCTCAAAACAAAATACAATTGAATAATTTGACCGTATTGATATTGAACTATGTTTCTATTGCATAGTTCACACACGCACTCAATAAAAGGTAGAGTTACAGTTATTGTACTTTTAACAAATGAACAAAACACTTATACGTTTTCACAATATAGTTTATAATGGACTTTCTTTCATACAATTACATAGTACTCACATGATACAAATATTCACCTCAGATGGCTCAGACTTACCATATAATTTATAGTATCTACACTTACTTTTATAAATATGAATGTACAAACTAATCAACTCATCTTCTTATATCTGTATTTTAACCTAACCGTACTTCAATTGTATTGCACATAGACGCAATTAGAGTTAAAAAAATTGGGAGGCCTTCAGCCCCTCACATATATTTTTCAATCACTGCCTTTTAGAAGTTATTTTCCACTCTCTATACCACCATAATATTATGATGTCATGTTACTTTTGACGTTAAAATAATAGTAATGCAATAATAATAATAATGTACCATGTACAAATAATATTTAAAAACAACTGTTTCTGTTTGCTTTTAAAATGTTAAAATGTCACTTTTGGTTCGACTTTGTGTGATCTGTATAAACGTTGACGGTGTCGATGGCGTTTCCATGCGTGGGTATTTATCATGTACCTACACTATACACTCTTGATGATGTAGGTATTGTTTAGGTATGTTTAACGGAAAATGCGAAAAAGGTCATAAACTGGGAACCGGTTTTGCTGTGCACGAATCAATTATACATTCAGTAAAGGAGTTTAGAGATATAAATCCGAGAATTACAACTTTAACAATTAAAACAGACAATTTTGACATGGTATTAATCAACGCGCATGCTCCAACTGAGGATAAGAATGAAGAAGAAAAAGAGCTGTTTTATGCAACACTAGAAGATACGTTTAGCACGTCAAAAGGTGATATAAAATTAGTACTAGGCGATTTCAATGCAAAAATAGGAAGGGAAGAGTGCTACAAATCGACTATTGGAAACTACAGCCTACATTCCAGCACCAACGATAATGGTACTAAATTAATCGACTTCGCTTTAGGAAAGGGTTTGGTGGTCAAAAGTACTATGTTCCAACGAAAAGACATACATAAATATACATGGATCTCGCCGAATGGGAGACATCAAAACCAAATTGACCATGTCCTAATAAATAATAGATTCAAAAATAGTATCCTGAATATAAGAACTTTACGGGGAGCTGATATGGACTCGGACCACCTATTGGTTGGTATATGGATGAAAGTAAAAATTAAGAAGTATAAGAAAGGTAATCTAACAAACAAAGGACGTACCGATATAAATAAACTAAAGGACAAACAAATATGCAAAGAGTATGTAGAGTGCTTTCAGAATATTATTAAAAGTAAACAACTAGATATAGAAAGAAACTTAAATGTTGATAAAACATGGGAACATGTAAAAGAAAGCATAAAAGAAGCATCATCGAAAGTCTTGGGAAAAAAAGTATCGAAAACAAAACCATGGTTCAATACGATTTGTGAAGAAGCTGTACAAAGAAGAAAATTAGCAAGACAAGAGTGGTTAATTGACACTAACAACGGAGTAACACTGAGAAGATTTAGAACTCGCCAAAAAGAAGCCAGCAAGATATTGAGATGTGAAAAGAGAAAATACGTTCAAAACATATTAGAAACAGCAGAACTCGATTATAAAACACACAGAACTAGGGATATGTATAAGCGAGTGACCTGAATGATCTCAGAGGTGGATACAAAAAGAAAGAAAGATTTCTAAGGGATGATGATGGCTCCCTGATAACTACAAATGAAGAGTTGGCAAAGAAATGGGCTAGCTACTTTGAAAACTTGCTAAACTGTGAAGAACCGAATGAAACCTTTAATTTTAATTTTAATCAGGAAATCCAAGAATCACAGGATTGTGAAGAACCGACCTTGGAAGAAATAAAATTACAGATAAACATGCTAATGAATAACAAATCCCCCGGAGAGGATGACATTCAATCAGAGCTCTTAAAGGAAGGCGGAGAGGAAATGGTAATGTGGTTATGGAAGGTAATTCACGAAGTCTGGACAACTGAAAAAATGCCTAAAGAGTGGAAGACAGCGGTGATCTGTCCAATTCATAAAAAGGGAAGTAAACAAGAATTGCCTATTAACAAGAATAAAAACAAAAGCAGAACAAATTATTGGCAATTAGACCGGGGTTTCTATTATTACCTAGGTGGCTTCAGACCGGGAAGATCGACCACAGACCAGATATTTATTTTAAGACAAATATTTCAAAATATCTGGGAGTTCGATAGAGAAATACACGTTCTTTTCATAGATTTTAAGAAGGCGTATGATAGCATCCATAGAGAAAGCTTAATAAACATCTTGAGAGAATTCCATTTCCAGGACAAGCTTATAAAATTGGTTGGGATAAGCATTTTTGGATACATTTGTCAAAGTTAAGGTTGGAAATACAAACTCAGGCCCAATTTTAGTTAAATCGGGATTAAGACAGGCAGACGCTATGTCACCAATCTTATTTAATATTGTAGTAGAGAAAGTCGTAAGAGAGATGAATATTACACCGCAAGAAGGAGTTAAATTCCAGGAATCGTCCATAGGACTTCTGGCTTATGCAGATGATCTGGTGATCATGGAGGATTCACAAGACGGACTAAAAGATTTATTAAACCGGCTGGAGAAAGCAGCACTGAAAGTTGGACTCCATATCAATGAGGAATGAACGGAATATATGGTAGTAGGAAGACGAGACACTAAAAGATTATATCCAACTCTTAACATCAACAACCGAAATTTCAAAAGAACAAGACAATTTAAGTACCTAGGATCCATACTTTCAGAGAGAAATGAAATCGAAATAGAAATAGGAACAAGAATTCAGTCAGGAAATAAATGCCTTTATGGTCTTGCGAAATTACTGGGATCAAGATCACTTTCAAGAGAGTTAAAATTACAATTATACATCACATTAATACGACCTGTTATTACTTATGGAGCTGAGGCGTGGCCATAAAGGAAAAGTGATGAAAGAAAACTCTTAGTTCTGGAAAGAAAAATACTGAGGAAGATCTTTGGACCAGTAAAGGACAGGCTTAGTGGGGAATGGAGAATAAGGAAGAATGATGAACTAGAGACACTCTTTCATAAACCCAGAACACTTACTCGAAACAATAAAGAACAAAAGATTGCTTTGGGCTGGGCATGCCTGGCGTAGTCAAAACCCACTCATACGTATGGTACTGGAGGAGAACCCTAATGGAAAAAGACCGCTGGGAAGACCACGTCGGAGATGGGAGGATGGAGTTAGGGATGATGTGAAAGCATTAGGTGGAGGAGAAGATTGGAGATTACAGGCATCGAATAGAGAAAACTGGAGGCAAGGATGTATGTCGGGATGGTCATAGTGGCCGAGTTTACCGAAGAAGAAGAAGAAGGTATGTGTGTAATTCACTTTATGTCATTGGCACGTCGGACATTTTTACGTTCATTCTTACCAACACAAGTAGTCCGTCGGTTTCATTTCATTGTTATTGGTAATTTTTAACATTTATCCTTTAATTTGTATTGTTTTAGTGCACTCGACAAAAATGACAGTGTGGCTGATTAATTATGATATTAAGATATTGTATATGATATTATATTTTACGTTTCATGTGGGTCGACTTTTGATTACCGACTCTCTAATACGAATTGATAGACGCTCGAACACGGTTTTCAAATAGTGCCGCCTTCGATGGGTTACCACAAAAACCTTTTATTATAAATCCACATATCGCGACGTCAATCGTATTACCTACTCATATCGTCTACCATTATGGTAGTGCAACATTACATGCGCTATGTACAAAATTCTAACCATACAGTCTCCGAAATCGGTATTCACTTGACGTGACTGACTTGCTAGACATTTAAATACGGCATTCGGCTTTACGCTTTTCGTTTCGACATTCATAACAGCACAAGACTGGACCGTATCGACTGTTGAACTGGGATTTCAAATTTGCCGCTTTCGAAACGATACCTCCACGCCTCATCATAAATCGTTATCACCTGCTACGACTTTTGATTATTGATTGACCGGCGAGTACAGCAATGATTTTAATAATTCAAACGACTCTACGTCCGCCATCGGTACCCACTTTTCACCGACCAAGGGGGTCTGGGGGTCTCCCCCAGCTAGCACGGAGGGCTAGTCTTATATTATAAAACGTGAAGACGGTGGCGCGTCCAAGTGTCGATTATTTCGTCCCTTGGGTGACTACAGTGTAGCCGCTTCGCCCGAGCCGCATCGCCGCGCCGTTTCCGCCGCCGTTATCATCAACGGGGCCACCGCCGTTATCGGACGTCCGAATTTTTCGAAATGACGGTTTTCGTTTCGCCTTTTCGACTTTTTTTCACGTTTTTTCACGCCTCTTCGACCCCGTTCCGATACCGGAGGCGCGCGCGTCCGGTTTTCGTTCGCGTCCCGTCGTCCGAGGGCCGCCTCGAGTCGTTTGGTCGCCCGTTATTTCTCCCTTTTTACCGTTATCGGTTTCGTCTTTTTAAACGCCGTCCGTGTGCTGATCGCTCGGCGGACGTCTTTTCGAAGCCGCCGGTTAGTACCCCGATTCGGTCCGCGGCTCGCGCGGTTGCGTTTAGGTACAGACCGAGGTCCCCGTAGCCTATATTTTGACATATTATATATAATATATATATTAATTAAATCGACGAGAGCCGCGTTGTACGTACGCGCCGAATAGGTTTTATCGCGTACGCGAATCGTACGGAGTCTATCGGTTAAACGACGTTTGATTCGCTTTTCGTTACCGCGAAAAACGGCTTAACAGTAGTTGTTTTCGTATGGATTGTCAACTCGAATAGTAGGTAGGTCCCGTTAGGCGTTAGGCGTAGTAATCCGTAGGTGTGTAGATCGAATCTGTGATCGTCGACTTGGCGGCGGCAATGATATCCGTGCGTCGTGGTTTTTTTTGCATTTTTTTTTTTTCGAATTTTTCATTGGAAACGTTTAAAAAAAAAAAATTTAATTGGCCGCGAGTCTGTTTCAAAGCCATCCATATCGTACCTACGCCTTCTAACAATATATTGCGTGTACGACATTACCGTACGTTATTATGCCGGGTTTACACCAAGCCGACAAAACAGCGACTTTCTGTCTCGCGACGAAATGGAAACATAAATGATCATTATTGTACCGTCGGCTAAATTTTTGCATTTACTACATCACGGGGTGACACACGTCTTATGTATAATACCATACAAGTATATCATTAAATCGGTTGAAAATGTTTATAGAATTATGACTTATTACCGCGGTAACTCGGTTGCATAAAGTTTAATAAATTATTATTCAAGATTATCATCTAGGCAGTGGTTTCAAATGTATTTCGTTATTCAAATGCAAGTCACACAAACAATAAATTATGTCAATTTCATTTCATTTTTACTGCTTAACAATTATTCCAAATTGACACTTTTAAATTCTGTATTTGTAAGTTTTACACTAACATGCTGCTGCAATAATGTTTTTGTCAAAACAATCTATCCAACTAACTTTGTTTAAAACATAAATGTAGATCATGCAGTCGATAGTTATCGGTGCCTACACTTACTGTTGTAGAGTCAACAACACGTTTGTAACTGCGAAACACACAGGCATATTAACACTTATTGTTTCAGCCTAATCAACATGAATAAACACCGTTCTTCTGTATTTTAAAATACAATTGAAAATGTTGACCGTATTTATGTTGTTTAGGTAGGACTGTGTGGAACTATGTTTCTATTGCATAGTTCACACACACAAAGTTATTTATAAGTTATAACTCACTTTTATTTTACCTTTAACAGATGATCAAAAATTCAAAACACTTATACATTTCACAGTATGTATACTGTATACTCACACGATACTATACAAGTATCTGATATAAATATTCTGCATAACATAAATCTCACCTCAGACTTATCATATAATATTATAATTTGTTCTACTGCTGTTATTGATTATGGCTTTCTACTGAATTCTTTATTTGTGAGACGTGTACTAGGGATTCCATCATTCCAAATTCTGTAATGGGTGCCTACACTTAATGTTGTAGAGTCAACAACAAATTTTGTTTCTGCAAAACTCATAGGCATATTAAACACTTATAAATAAAAATTATTATAAAGATTATGAATATGTATGTATGAACACACCAATTGAACGTTCTTCTGTTTTGTTCTACAGCTCATATAAATTACAATTGAATAATATGTACAATAATATGTTGTTAAGGTATAACTGTATGGGACTGTATGTTTCTTTTGCATAGTTCACACACACACAATAAGCAAGGTTACAGTTATTTATAAGTTATAACTCACATTTATTTTAAATGTGCCTTTAACAAATGAACAGAACACTTATACATTTCACAGTAAGTTATAATGGACTTTCTTTCATAAATCTCACCTCAGCACATTCAAGTAGATTAACAAATATTAAAGTTTCATAACTCATCTTATACCAGTTTTGTTCAACTGACTACTGCTCTTATTGATTATGTTGCCTATGATTGTATTAATATTAATTAGGTAAAACTATGTTTTAATTGTATTGTATATACTAACACACACACACACACACACACACACCTACAATAAGCTGCAGTGTTACAATTTTAAAGTTACCTAGCTACTCATAACTCCCTAGGTACCATATCAATTTATACTTATACGTTTTCTTACACAGTTAATTGTCTGTATATACATAACTAAGGCCGTATTTAGGGGGGGAGATACAGGGTACTGTTGCCCCAGGCAGCTGAGAGGACAGCTAATTGTATTTTATTATTTTATTTGCCCCTTGGTGTCAAATTCTTAAATACATACATAAATACATGTTGAGTTCTGCTAAATGGCTTCATCATTCCACATGCTGTACTCTTTTAAATGATCCCTATATCGTTAGATTATTTCAATACTTTATTTGCCGTGTTGATAGAACTAATTGTACGTTGTAAATGCTTAAGTTAACTTAATATTTGAAATTTGTTTATGTAACCTTAACATTATATATCACCATGAATTGCTGTTAACATATTAATAATGTATTGTAGTATAGTAGGCACTGATAATTAATTTCACTATGTTATATAGATTTAAAAAATAATGTGTAATGTATATTTTAATGTTGTTATACAACAATATAACGTTTATTGCTATTATACACTGCGAAAATTCTGCTGCTCAAAACAAAATATAATTGAATATTTCTATTGCATAGGTCATACACAAACACACACACTGTGTGTGACAGACAATAAGTAGAGTTACAGTTATTTATAAGTTATAACTCACTTCTAACAAAACACTTATACATTTTACAGTATGTTATAATGGACTTTCTTTCATATAAGTACACTGTAGGTACTCACATGATACTACAAGTATCTGATATAAATATTCTGCATACAGTATTATATATTTAGTGTTTAAATTGCATAATGTAGATACAAATACAATACACACACACACACACCAAAGGCTTCAGCCCCTCACATATATTTTCAATCACTGCCTCTTAGAAGTTCTTTACCGCCATTTATACACTATAAAAATTTGCTAATTGCAAGGCAAGTAAAACTTAAAAATAAGAAATAAAACAATAATGAACTTTTATAAGTATAGGTAACAGATTTAATACAGTTTTTACATATTTTATATTCTTATTTTTCTATTTAAAATAATTTCGTTGTCAACAATATAACATCTCTATCAATATGAAGTATTGCTTATTTCGAAAACCGTTCCTTTGACATAATAATAGATCTGAGGTTAGACGGAATTGACCTGAAGAGTGATAGCCAATTGAATCATTTCAAAAAGATTTGGAACTGTATATCTTTATCTTTAGATATATTTTCTTCGACGGTTAAATATAGTTAGTAACTCATTTCATCATATTTTTCAAAACAATCATCTCACATTTCAATTCATTAGATATAACTTCAAACAAATATTGATTTATAAGTAATGATGATCCTTCAAAGTTTAATTTTAACAAGTTGTCTATTATTCGTTTTTTCAAAAGTAATCACTTATTGTTTTTTTAATATATCAATATTATAATATAAAGCTTCGCGTGGTTTTTAGGTGGACTTTGAATGTTTATTACGGGGCTTACGCATGCCGAATAGGTTTTATTACCTACACAATTCATACAAAATTAATCGGTTTAACAATATTTAATTCACTATTCGTTAGAGAAAAAAACAGCTTAAGAGTAGTTGTTTTCATACGTTTAACAACTCAAATAGTAGGTAGGTCCCGTTAGGCGTTAGGTTTTAGGAAATTATTATTTAATTTAAAAGTAAATTTTAATTCTAATATATTCGAAATTTACATTTTGAAGAAATTATTATAATATTGTATAGGTACTAAATTGTGTAGAATTTTAAAGCACATTTATTAATACATTTTGTGTACATATATATTAGTTTAAGAATTTTTGATGAAATAGTTTTCCCAGATTTTGTACTTGAAAATCTAAGTATGTTTATCCCCCCCCCCCTAAGACAAATTCCTAATTACGCCACTGACACGGCACGCATCACTCCGATCATACTGTTGATAATTATTCACAACTCATATACCTATGGGTGCCACACTTACTGTTGTAGAGTTAACAACACATTTTGTTTCTACAAAACTCGCGCGCATATTGTTTCAGCCTAACCAACATAAGTAAATCAATATAAAGATTACAAATATGTATGTATGAACACGACGATTAATCGTTCTTCTGTTTATTGTTCTATTGCTCAAAACAAAATACAATGGACTTACTTTCATATAAGTTCACTGTACTATCGTGATACTACGAGTATCTGATATAAATATAATTTAATTCACTTCATGCATATAGTATATAGTATCTACAATTACTTTTATAGAGTGCAATATATAATATTTACTAACACATAAACACATTCAACGATTTTTGTTTCAGCCTTACTGACACAAGTAGATTAACAAAAATTATAAGAATTCATCTTCCTACATCAGTTTTGTTCTATTGCTGTCATTGATTTTTTATTATGTTAATTAGATAAAACTGCAGTGTTTTAATTGTGTAGTACATACAAACACACATACACACACACACGCCTACAATAAGTAATTTTTGCTAAATGGCATTCTATTGAATTCTTCAATTTGTAAGATGTGTACTAGGGATTTCATCATTCCAAATGCTGTAATCAAGACATAAACCTTTCTCACTCTGATCACACAGTTCATAGTTATTCACTTAACGCATATGGGTTCCTACACTTACTGTTGTAGAGTCAACAACACATTTTGTTTCTGCAAAACTCACAGGCATATTAAACACTTATTGTTTCAGCCTAATCAACATAAATAAATTAATATAAAGATTATAAATATGCATGTATGAATACACCAATTAAACATTCTTCTGTTTTGTTCTACTGCTCAAAACAATATACAATTGAATATTCCGTATTTTAATGTTGTTTAGGTAAATATTTCACACACACACACAATAAGTAGAGTTACTTTTATTTAAAATATACCAATAACAGATGAACAAAACACATTATGGACTTTCTTTCTTACAAGTACACTCTACTCACATGAGATGCTACAATCATATACCTATGTAATTTATAAATTCACTTAATAGTTAATACATATAGTATAGTACCTACACTTACTGCAGTTACTAACACATAAGCTCATTCAAGTAGATTAACAAATATTTTATAACTCATCTTATAGCAGTTTTGGCTATGGATTGCATTAATGTTAATTAGGTAAAACCATGTTTTAATTGTATTGTGCAGACATACACATACACATCTACATTAAATAGTGTTACACAATTTTAATGTTACTCATAACACATTGGTATCTATAGGTACTTTAACTACAAACAGTTAAAACCACCTGTTGTGTTCTGCTAAATGGCTTTCTACTGAAATCTTTATTAATTGTAAGATGTGTACTACGGATTTCATCATTCCACATGCTATACTCTTATCAATGCTCCCTATACTTTAGAACTAACTGTACATCGTATATGCTTAAGTTAACTTATTATTATGTATCACCATGAATTGCTATTTGTATTTGTATTGTATTTGTATTTGTTATATAACGTTTATTACTATATACGCCGTGAAAGTTGCTGATTTTATATGTAAGATAAAGCAAGTTATCAGTGGTCAAAAAAGTAGTTCTTCTGTTTTGTTTTACTGCTCAAAACAAAATACAATTGAATAATTTGACCGTATTGATATTGAACTATGTTTCTATTGCATAGTTCACACACGCACTCAATAAAAGGTAGAGTTACAGTTATTGTACTTTTAACAAATGAACAAAACACTTATACGTTTTCACAATATAGTTTATAATGGACTTTCTTTCATACAATTACATAGTACTCACATGATACAAATATTCACCTCAGATGGCTCAGACTTACCATATAATTTATAGTATCTACACTTACTTTTATAAATATGAATGTACAAACTAATCAACTCATCTTCTTATATCTGTATTTTAACCTAACCGTACTTCAATTGTATTGCACATAGACGCAATTAGAGTTAAAAAAATTGGGAGGCCTTCAGCCCCTCACATATATTTTTCAATCACTGCCTTTTAGAAGTTATTTTCCACTCTCTATACCACCATAATATTATGATGTCATGTTACTTTTGACGTTAAAATAATAGTAATGCAATAATAATAATAATGTACCATGTACAAATAATATTTAAAAACAACTGTTTCTGTTTGCTTTTAAAATGTTAAAATGTCACTTTTGGTTCGACTTTGTGTGATCTGTATAAACGTTGACGGTGTCGATGGCGTTTCCATGCGTGGGTATTTATCATGTACCTACACTATACACTCTTGATGATGTAGGTATTGTTTAGGTATGTTTAACGGAAAATGCGAAAAAGGTCATAAACTGGGAACCGGTTTTGCTGTGCACGAATCAATTATACATTCAGTAAAGGAGTTTAGAGATATAAATCCGAGAATTACAACTTTAACAATTAAAACAGACAATTTTGACATGGTATTAATCAACGCGCATGCTCCAACTGAGGATAAGAATGAAGAAGAAAAAGAGCTGTTTTATGCAACACTAGAAGATACGTTTAGCACGTCAAAAGGTGATATAAAATTAGTATTAGGTGATTTCAATGCAAAAATAGGAAGGGAAGAGTGCTACAAATCGACTATTGGAAACTACAGCCTACATTCCAGCACCAACGATAATGGTACTAAATTAATCGACTTCGCTTTAGGAAAGGGTTTGGTGGTCAAAAGTACTATGTTCCAACGAAAAGACATACATAAATATACATGGATCTCGCCGAATGGGAGACATTAAAACCAAATTGACCATGTCCTAATAAATAATAGATTTAAAAATAGTATCCTGAATATAAGAACTTTACGGGGAGCTGATATGGACTCGGACCACCTATTGGTTGGTATATGGATGAAAGTAAAAATTAAGAAGTATAAGAAAGGTAATCTAACAAACAAAGGACGTACCGATATAAATAAACTAAAGGACAAACAAATATGCAAAGAGTATGTAGAGTGCTTTCAGAATATTATTAAAAGTAAACAACTAGATATAGAAAGAAACTTAAATGTTGATAAAACATGGGAACATGTAAAAGAAAGCATAAATGAAGTATCATCGAAAGTCTTGGGAAAAAAAGTATCGAAAACAAAACCATGGTTCAATACGATTTGTGAAGAAGCTGTACAAAGAAGAAAATTAGCAAGACAAGAGTGGTTAATTGACACTAACAACGGAGTAACACTGAGAAGATTTAGAACTCGCCAAAAAGAAGCCAGCAAGATATTGAGATGTGAAAAGAGAAAATACGTTCAAAACATATTAGAAACAGCAGAACTCGATTATAAAACACACAGAACTGGGGATATGTATAAGCGAGTGAATGATCTCAGAGGTGGATACAAAAAGAAAGAAAGATTTCTAAGGGATGATGATGGCTCCCTGATAACTACAAATGAAGAGTTGGCAAAGAAATGGGCTAGCTACTTTGAAAACTTGCTAAACTGTGAAGAACCGAATGAAACCTTTAATTTTAATTTTAATCAGGAAATCCAAGAATCACAGGATTGTGAAGAACCGACCTTGGAAGAAATAAAATTACAGATAAACATGCTAAAGAATAACAAATCCCCCGGAGAGGATGACATTCAATCAGAGCTCTTAAAGGAAGGCGGAGAGGAAATGGTAATGTGGTTATGGAAGGTAATTCACGAAGTCTGGACAACTGAAAAAATGCCTAAAGAGTGGAAGACAGCGGTGATCTGTCCAATTCATAAAAAGGGAAGTAAACAAGACTGCAATAACTATCGTAGGATAGCCCTCTTAAACGTGGCGTATAAAATTTTTTCAAATTGCCTATTAACAAGAATAAAAAGAAAAGCAGAACAAATTATTGGCAATTACCAAGGTGGCTTCAGACCGGGAAGATCGACCACAGACCAGATATTTATTTTAAGACAAATATTTCAAAAAATCTGGGAGTTCGATAGAGAAATTCACGTTCTTTTCATAGATTTTGATAGCATCCATAGAGAAAGCTTAATAAACATATTGAGAGAATTCCATTTCCAGGACAAGCTTATAAAATTGGTTGGGATAAGCATTTTGGATACATTTGTCAAAGTTAAGGTTGGAAATACAAAATCAGACCCAATTTTAGTTAAATCGGGATTAAGACAGGGAGACGCTATGTCACCAATCTTATTTAATATAGTAGTAGAGAAAGTCGTAAGAGAGATGAATATTACACCGCAAGAAGGAGTTAAATTCCAGGAAACTTCCATAGGACTTCTGGCTTATGCAGATGATCTGGTGATCATGGAGGATTCACAAGACGGACTAAAAGATTTATTAAACCGGCTGGAGAAAGCAGCACTGAAAGTTGGACTCCATATCAATGAGGACAGAACGGAATATATGGTAGTAGGAAGACGAGACACTATAAGATTATATCCAACTCTTAACATCAACAACCGAAATTTCAAAAGAACAAGACAATTTAAGTACCTAGGATCCATACTTTCAGAGAGAAATGAAATTGAAATAGAAATAGGAACAAGAATTCAGTCAGGAAATAAATGCCTTTATGGTCTTGCGAAATTCCTGGGATCAAGATCACTTTCAAGAGAGTTAAAATTACAATGATACATCACATTAATACGACCTGTTATTACTTATGGAGCTGAGGCGTGGCCATTAAGGAAAAGTGATGAAAGAAAACTCTTAGTTCTGGAAAGAAAAATACTGAGGAAGATCTTTGGACCAGTAAAGGACAGGCTTAGTGGGGAATGGAGAATAAGGAAGAATGATGAATTAGAGACACTCTTTCATAAACCCAGAACACTTACTCGAAACAATAAAGAACAAAAGATTGCTTTGGGCTGGGCATGCCTGGCGTAGTCAAAACCCACTCATACGTATGGTACTGGAGGAGAACCCTAATGGAAAAAGACCGCTGGGAAGACCACGTCGGAGATGGGAGGATGGAGTTAGGGATGATGTGAAAGCATTAGGTGGAGGAGAAGATTGGAGATTACAGGCATCGAATAGAGAAAACTGGAGGCCAGGATGTATGTCGGGATGGTCATAGTGGCCGAGTTTACCGAAGAAGAAGAAGAAGGTATGTGTGTAATTCACTTTATGTCATTGGCACGTCGGACATTTTTACGTTCATTCTTACCAACACAAGTAGTCCGTCGGTTTCATTTCATTGTTATTGGTAATTTTTAACATTTATCCTTTAATTTGTATTGTTTTAGTGCACTCGACAAAAATGACAGTGTGGCTGATTAATTATGATATTAAGATATTGTATATGATATTATATTTTACGTTTCATGTGGGTCGACTTTTGATTACCGACTCTCTAATACGAATTGATAGACGCTCGAACACGGTTTTCAAATAGTGCCGCCTTCGATGGGTTACCACAAAAACCTTTTATTATAAATCCACATATCGCGACGTCAATCGTTTTACCTACTCATATCGTCTACCATTATGGTAGTGCAACATTACATGCGCTATGTACAAAATTCTAACCATACAGTCTCCGAAATCGGTATTCACTTGACGTGACTGACTTGCTAGACATTTAAATACGGCATTCGGCTTTACGCTTTTCGTTTCGACATTCATAACAGCACAAGACTGGACCGTATCGACTGTTGAACTGGGATTTCAAATTTGCCGCTTTCGAAACGATACCTCCACGCCTCATCATAAATCGTTATCACCTGCTACGACTTTTGATTATTGATTGACCGGCGAGTACAGCAATGATTTTAATAATTCCAACGACTCTACGTCCGCCATCGGTACCCACTTTCCACCGACCAAGGGGGTCTGGGGGTCTCCCCCAGCTAGCACGGAGGGCTAGTCTTATAATATAAAACGTGAATCCCTATATATATCGCTCTAAGCAACCCATGGAAGAATTACGTTTTTCTTCCATGGGTTTCTTAAGACCGGCCAATCGCGTTACTTCCTCGCGGCGGCGGCCGAGCTATCACGATTTTTCGGTTATCGTATCACTCATCAGTCACAGATATCGTGTTTTAGATTTTTCGAAACGTTTTACGCTTATTTTTTCGACTTTTTACACGATTTTTCTGCTTTTACGCCCTTTTCCGTCGCCTTTTTTTACGTTTAATTCAAGTGCGTTTCTTTTAAAATCGAAAACGCGGCCGACTTTCGTTTTTATCGTTTTTTTTTTTCGATCTTTTTCGTCTTTAAGACCGCCGACTGCTCTTTTTTCGCGTAGTATACTTATTTTCGAACCCGTAGACGTGCGGCACCTACCTATTGTACTGATAATAATAAATATTATACTGTTTTTGTTTGATTCAATAAATATTGTTTTAAATACGTTTAATTCTGTCTTTTGCCTGTTCGAGATCCTTATTTTAAGCTCATGTCCACGGTGTTTGAGTGTTCCTACTTTTTATAAATTATTACAAAAACGGTTACTCGGTTAGTAGCCAAATATTTAACACAGCACATAAAAGGTGCGACTACATGTGATATAATAATATGTAATATTTATTTACACTTTTGTTCGTCGACGACTCAAAGAACGTAATCATATGATGCTACGGATAAGGTGTTTAATATTAATTGCTGTCGATAGGTGTAATGAGTAGTCTACGACGGTGGTTAATTATTTAATCGAGCACACAAATTGTACAACAACGTAATGTACTGTAGGTACACTACGGTTAATCGACAACGGTAGTATCGGTGTATATGTAAACTCTTTAGGGTTTTTATGTTTAAATTGATTAAATAACTACTCGGTTATACCATGAAAAGAATATTTTGGTGGTAATGTTAATAATTTAGTTCATTGACGGTGTTATAAAAGTGCATTATTAAATATCATTACTTATAGGCAATGTAGTTTTTATTCATTTGTGGTAATTAAATAGTTACTAAATTACACCAGTAGTAGAATATTTTTTGGTAATAATATGGACAGTTTTATTTATTAACGGCTGTATGAATGTCATTCATGGGACGGATAAAACATTAAATATTATTGTTGATAAATAATTTAGGTTCTATGAGTAGTCTATACATTTGTGATAATCAAATACCTACCCAAATTTACCAGAAAAAGCATATTTTGGTAATTATATTAACGCTTTGGTTCATCGCCGGCTCTATTATTGTCAGTGTGTTATTAAATATTACTGTTTATAGGTAAGTTAGCTACTGTGAAAAGCCTATTGTTTTTAAATATTTGATAGATTTAAATAACACTTTAGTTCATTGACGGTGTTAGTTATGAAAGTCTATATGTACTGAAATGGATACGGTATTAAATTATGCTATTGTTGGGCAAGGTAGATTCTATAAGTAGGTAATCTATATTGGTTAGGTTAGTTATTTAACCAAGCCCACAAATGTACACCAATGTAATATAATAGTATAGTCACAAAACAGTTCGTTGACAACATTAAATGTTATTTGTATTAAATAGTATAATACACAGGTACATGCATATAATGTTAAACTTCCTTAATTTGACAAATTGTGTAAAAATCGTTAGAATTAGAATAAATTAATAAGCAAATTTAGTTAAACCAACTTCAATAGTTTGATTTTAATAAAATTACTCAAACATAGACTATCAAAATAAATTATTAAATATGTGATAGATCTAAATAACACTTTAGTTCATTGACGGTGTTAGTTATGAAAGTCTATATGTACTGAAATGGATACAGTATTAAATTATGCTATTTATGGGCAAGGTAGATTCTATAAGTAGGTAATCTATATTGGTTAGGTTAATTATTTAACTAAGCCTACAAATGTACATCATTGTAATATAATAGTATAGTCACAAAACAGTTTGTTGACAAAATGAAATGTTATTTTTATTAAATAGTATACATACATGCATATTATGTTAAACTCCCTTATTTTGATAAATTGTGTAAAAATCATTAGAATTAGAATAAATTAATAAGCAAATTTAGTTAAACGGACTTCAATAGTTTGATTTTAATAAAATTATTTAAACATAGACTATCAAAATAAATAAAAAATAATATATTGATATTACACTACATTTAGAAGTAACGACTAATTGTAAATTATTTAAAATTTACCTAGAACTTAATTATTTAGCCGTGTATATGTATTTTTAAAATATACACAATGATTTTGTATATATTACAATATGTTTTGATTTTATTTTATACCTAACAAAAAAGAAATTGCTGTGTATTCACATGACTTCTTGATTAATTTTGTTACTTACAATATGCAATAAAATAATGGTAGGTTAACTAAATGTTATGACTAAACAGTGAATAGAAACATAACTTAGTACAATATGAACAGAATCATAGATGGATATACTATACCGAAATAGTATAAACACATCGATTAAAAACAAACATACCTACTATATTATAAGGTTAACTGACACATAATTCACACGTTTAAACGTTTTTAGTATTAATCGCCGCTAAATTAAAACGGTTTAAATGCTAAAGTTTTTCCACAATCCAGTATCTCGGTAGGATGTCCCAGTAGGTTAGGCGTTAGGCATTAGATGTTAGGGTATAGGGTTCGATCCCGGCGGCGTAGAATAATAAATTTGACAGATTTTTCTCCGACCGCTTAAGGAAAGAAGAAGTTCTAATGATAACAATTAATAATTTGATTTAATTTGTTTGATCTTTTTTTTGTATTTTTTTTAATTTACCGATGTCCTAATGTTTTTTTCGTTTTTTTTTTTTTTTTTCATAATTTTCCAATGTTCTAATGATCATAATTTGTCACTCGAATTACTGTTGCATATTATACCTACAATAAATACTTGAATACTAGGTAGTCCGTGTTTTTAGTCTGTTATATTTAATAACTACGCGTGATCTATTTATTGATATCAATGATATCGATAAAAGTGTTTTTGAAAATACTGTGGTCTCTGGATATCGCTTAGTACCGTTAATCACTTCGCATCTTATATCTACGCGTACATCGTATTATTTATTAATTAATTAATAATAATAAAATTGCTAGTTGTAGGACTAGCTAAGTTATTGCGGTGGCTCATTTAAATAACATAGCCACCTGAGATCTTTTGCATTTTTTTCGAATTTTTTTCGAATTTTATTTAATTATTTTTTGTTATATTATTACTTAGTTCTTTTTTTAGTGAAGGTTGCTCCACCATCACTGAAAACCAATTAGAGCTATATGCCTAAATGTATTTGGATATCCCACAACGACGATAAATGATAATTGATGGGTACCTAACCATTTACGATCCGTCTTCCATAATAAACCGTTTTCAAGAAAAAAAAAACCATTTAATTAAGCTATGTGTGTGTATACTGTATAGTATACAAAATAGTATATAGTAGTATATAATATAAAATAAGCCATTGGTTACACTAAATAAATTCCAATTCCTTAAAACATACAATATGTTGTCTTCAGTATTATTCAATAACCTATAGGCTACACAACTACCAGCAGTAATTTGTTCGAACTTATGATGACGTATATAATTGTAATATAAGTAGGTTCGATTATATAGGTATATAAAAAAAATTTACTATATAGGAACACCTTGAAGAAAAACACATATATAAAAGGAATATCTTTTATATTACTCATTTCATCAATGCAAATGTAACAGAAACACATTAAAATAAATCATCATTGTATTAATACTTATTACTAATTTGTGACTAAACCATAGGTACTCTGTTAATCATAAGAATTTCTACACGGCATGCACACCATTTTATTTGTGATATTCATTAATTTCTTAATTCACTTAATACTTTATTATTATTCATCGTGAATTTCTATTGCGAATTGCGTGTTATTTATAAAATTGACTGTCTATATGATCAAATGCTATTGGTTTATCAGATTAAATACGTTTATATGCGTTTTGTTATTCATATATTTTTCGTGAACAAAATAGATATATATCTACTACCAAAGTAGCGCAGTTTTATTTATTGCCGTGGAACAGAGGGTCTGCAATCCACCGCAGGTGGATTGCCTACCTGATAAGCTGCTGCACATATGTTAATCGATATTCACTTGGGGAGATTAACTTGCTAGACACCAAAACATGGATTTCAAATTGAAGATTTTTTACATACGAAAAAGCATCGGACATGCGACGAGAGGCCGTATAATTCAATGGCTGGTATATAATATATATATATATGTGTGTGTGTGTATGGTTTACGTTACTTCTCTGTGTATGATAAAATTTGCTTAGGGTTTATCATGGCGAATACAATCATGTGTGCTCTAAAATGTTTATAATAATATATTATGCGTGTACAGAATAGGTTTATACTACCAAAGTAGCCGAATTTCATGTATTGCCGCGGAACAGAGGGTCTGCAATCCACCGCAGGTGGATTGCCTACCTGACAAGCTGCTGCATATATGTTAATCGATATTCACTTGAGGAGATTAACTTGCTAGACACTGAAACATTGATTTAAAAATGACGATTTTTTACATACGAAAAAGCATCGGACATGCGACGGGAGGCCGTATTATTCAATGGCCGATTTGCATAGGCCATAGGTGATGTGAGAATATATCTAGACACTCGAAATTCAAACATTCCCGCCTTCGTAACGAGTTCGCCAAGCATTATCAGAAATCCTTATCACCTCCTCAAATTTTTGTTTTTAAACAGGAACAATTTTTATATGTAAAACTACGACGACATTGTCGTCACTAGCCTCCACCGCCCACTTCAGCGAGTCTCACCTATCCCCCGAGTTTCAGGACAGCGAGTTTCCGACAGCAGCTAGTTTGTTACAAAACTATAACCTTATGTTAAAATTCAATTTTTTTTAATTTTTTATAAAATTATAATCTTATGTAAAAATTCATTTTTTTTTCAGTGATACATTGAGTGGTAATTTGTTTTATTATGTAACTGCTATAAAATCATTAGACATACATCTGAGGAATATGGTGTAATTCTGATATTATAATTTATTTGTTAATCATTTAACAAAAAAACATTGAACGTATAATAGTGGGTATAAATGAATTGTTCTATAAATACTTGAAAAAAAAATTATTTTTGTAAAAGAAAAAAATAATGATGTAGGTATCAATTATATTGAATCATTATAATATGTACATTGTAGCTAAAAAAATATTAAAATATTGAATTCAAACGTCCTCGATACCTAATGTATATAAAATATTTCAAAGCAGTTCAATAATGTTATATAATTAAAACAATTATAATTTTATACAATATTAATTATACTTGTTGTTACCAATGATAAATTAAACCATGATTTTAACTAATTTCAAAACTTTCCATTATATCAAGGTATATTGATATATATATATACTATGATTATATATTTTATATTGTTTTACATTAATTATAATATCATTTCAAAGGAACAACTAAATTATTACTATATATTTATAATTTCATCATGAATATATTATTATTATAATAATCAATATTTTTAAATTGTTACAAAATTATAACCTTATGTTAAAATTCAATTTTTTTTAATTTATTATAAAATTATAATCTTATGTAAAAATTCATTTTTTTTTTCAGTGATACATTGAGTGGTAATTTGTTTTATTATGTAACTGCTATAAAATCATTAGACACACAGCCTTACTTATAAATTATAATAGCTATGAAATATTTTTAATTTGTTATAAAAATATAACCTTATGTTAAAATTCAATTTTTTTAATTTTTTATAAAATTATAATCTTATGTAATTCTGATATTATAATTTATTTGTTAATCATTTAACAAAAAAACGTTGAATGTATAATAGTGGGTATAAATTAATTGTTCTATAAATACTTGAAAAAAAAAGTATTTTTGTAAATGAAAAAATAATGATTTAGGTATCAATTATATTGAATCATTATAATATGCACGTTGTAGCTAAAAAAATTTTAAAATATTGAATTCAAACGTTCTCGATACCTAATGTATATAAAATATTTCAAAGCAGTTCAATAATGTTATATAATTAAAACAATTATAATTTTATACAATATTAATTATACTTGTTGTTACCAATGATAAATTAAACCAAGATTTTAACTAATTTCAAAACTTTTCATTAAATCAAGGTACATTTATAATGCTCGTCAGCCTGTTACCTGTCAAATGGTGTCCATTAGTGGCTTCGAACCCAGAACGTTGCTGTCTGGGGACGCACACACTTGTACAATAAAAAAAAAAATACAATCAGATAATAATGAAATGTGGCAATCCCAAAAACGTGTGATTAACGAGCCACCAGTTGAGACGAATAATTCACTGCAACACATGATTCATGAAACGACCACCAAAAAAGTCACGTGTTTTTTTGTGAGTATGTCTTGATGGCGCCCTGAATTGTGGAATGGTAATTAATAATTTTATAATATAATGACAGTGATACTTACAGACCTGATACGGTGCAAATATACAAAAAAAAACCAGACCAACAAACACTGGTGAATAATAATGATACACAACAAAATATCGTAAACAAAGGCGCGTTGAATATTGTTAGAAAAGCACAACGGCTGCGACAGTGACCGTACACTGTACCACCAGCTATCATGCTCGAGATGTGAAAAGAAAAGAAAAGAAAACGGGAAGAAAGTATGTAAAAAAATATAAAACGATATAAAACAGTTAGAACTACGCACACCGTTAGTAATGTTAGTATCATAGCCTACAGTGAGATGAAGTACGCGGTGTGGCACAATAACTACACTGATAACACTACTAACACTCGCGCAACAGGCAACCCCGCGACCCGCACCTTAAATCTATGATATTATGTACAACATACTGCAACAACCCTCTCTATTCTCTGCACCCGCGAACAGCTACAGCTGATACAAACGCACAGTAACAGTGAACATATTACAGTATTACCGTTTGCGGGGCAAAATCGGATTATCGGAATATTATCAATAATTGTTATCATGGAAGTAAACTGTATACACTGATTTGAAACGTTTTGTTTGTTTATTATATAGTACACGTGTTTTGATATCACATTTTTTTTAAATAAATACGTTTTATATTTGATAACATTCAATTACCTAAATATCCAAAGAGTGAATTTTTATATGCGAGAATATTGTTCAGGTATGCCATATTTATTATTCAATCCTGTATAAGGGGACGGATATATTGGACAATATTGGTAAATACTAAATACTATAATTCTTTTATTTATAATATTTATTTTCAATGTAACATTTTCAAATTAATTAAAAAAAAATTATCATTTCAAGAATATGACTTAGTATTTTGACTTAGTACTTTTACTCTATTTTTTTAGACTGTTTACAAGTAGTCAGTAATACTGTTGGACAGTGGAAAGTTCAAAATGATGTAGAGGTTACTACTATTGGTAATGTATTTAATGATGCATCGTTACAAACAAGTCATGATAGTATTATAAAAATAGTTACTCCAAAATGAAAATTCTATTATATTTATTAACTATTACTATTACCATTATGTCACAGAGTGTTTATTAAAAACTTACCCATTAACTTTAATTACATTTTTGTTTGAAAGTGATAGCAGATTGGATAAAGATGATGGTTTAGAAGAAATCAATACTGACTCTGAAGATGTTGTAGTTTGAAAGCTGCAGGACGATATTGGAGGTGAGTTGGTTACCTATTATTATTATTTATTTTTTTTAACAACCATAATAAATGTTATAAACTTTAACTTAAATACTTTAATGGTTTAACCATATAGTTAAATGTGATACATGTATAATAATAATATAATAATATTTAATATGATTGCTATTGTTGATGTACTTTATTTTTATTTAAAATTACATTTGATGAATGTGTAAAAACATTATCCACAAACTTAAAATATGATATATAGCCATATAGTTAAATGTGATACATATATAATAATAATATTATAATATTTAATATGATTGCTATTGTTGATGTACTTTATTTTAATTTAAAATTACATTTGATGAATGTGTAAAAACATTACCCACAAACTTAAAATATGATATTAAACATCTATCATATCTATCTACAACTACTTATGTTATTAGCAGCTGTACGGCGCTTTTTCCTAACCCAAACTTAGGGATAGCACAAACCATAAGCCACTAATCGCATTAAAACACAAACACAACCTTTAAAATAATAATAAAATGTATTGGTTTTAACTTGTAATAATTAAAAAAAAAGGTTTAAATAAATTTAAAGAATTTTATTGTGATGTTATACTTTAAAAGAAAACGATTGGTTGGGATTATAAATTTAATGTATAACTAAATAATAATAGATTTTAAGTATAGAAACTAAAATTATTGTTGGTCTGTAAAAAAAAATATAATATAGACCTAAAATTAAACTTAAATTTGTTTGTGTTAAATAACTTAATGATTTATTACTAATTAGTAATAATATGAACAAGATATGGATTTTATTGATAACTTCAACACTAAAAAATTAAATTAAGCTGAACTGAATCATTATGAGGTGAATAAACTGGTATGTTATTGATACATCATCTAGTGTACTAGATGAACCAGAATAAACCATTCTGAGTCTAATATAAGTAAAATAAGTCTAAAGCTTATGCATAAAATGGAATATAGTTTAATATAGTTACTATGTAGTTTAACCGTGGTAGATACTAAATTATATACCTACAAGCATCTATAAAATACTATTTAACTATTATTGTAATAATATTTTAATTTACATGTTTCTGCAATATCACTTAACTATATCTTAGAAATCTGTAGTACCACGAGTCATTGTCACAATATTCCTTCATTATTCTTAACAGTTGCGTGAAGTTGGCCCCCCCACTTTGTCGTATCGACCTCGAACCTTCGCCAATATTTTGGAACCAATTTGGAACTAATTGGAACCTTGTTTTCGAAATTTGGAACCTCAAATTTTAACCAGCAAACAATTTTTTCGGTTGGGGGGGCCAACTTCACGCGGCCCCCCCACTTTGTCGTATCGACCTCGAACCTTCGCCAATATTTTGGAACTAATTTGGAACTAATTGGAACCTTGTTTTCGAAATTTGGAACCTCAAATTTTAACCAGCACAGAATTTTTTCGGTTGGGGGGCCAACTTCACGCGGCCCCCCCACTTTGTCGTATCGACCTCAAACCTTCGCCAATATTTTGGAACTAATTTGGAACTAATTGGAACCTTGTTTTCGAAATTTGGAACCTCAAATTTTAACCAGAACAGAATTTTTTCGGTTGGGGGGGCCAACTTCACGCGGCCCCCCCACTTTGTCGTATCGACCTCAAACCTGCGCCAATATTTTGGAACTAATTTGGAACTAATTGGAACCTTGTTTTCGAAATTTGGAACCTAAAATTTTTACCAGCAAACAATTTTTTCGATGGGGGGGGCAGCTTCACGTGCCCCCCCCCCACTTTGTAGGGTTTAACTAACTGTTTAATAAACATAATAAAAAAATGCATATCTTTTGATAATTTATTTTTTTTTTAATTTCTTTATAAATGAAATATTTTAAAATGTGTTAAATTTTCTCTGACATTTAAATATATATAGAAAATAAAATATTCTATTACTGTATATATTTATTGAGAAATTAAGCGAAGAGTAACTGAAATGATGCTGCAAATAATACAGTTAGGTTACGTTAAGTAAGGTATAATAATATATTGTATAATATTACGCAGTAGGCATATGTAAAATATTTATAAGTGTGTATAACCATCATCAAAAAAACTACGTACACTTTATCGAAAAATCTAAATCTTAAAATTATAGAAGCAAACTTCACGCAGCTTCTATCGGCCAATTTCGCCCGATCGTAGAAATATTTAACATCACATTATCAACTATCGTCAATCTAAAAAAAATATTAGGTAACTTATAGTGCCCATGAATTTTCAATTCAATGTGGATAGTTTTTTTTAGTAATGTAACATTATTTAGTAGTTATTGAACATTGAATATTATACTTAATTGTATTCACGATTTTTATTCTTTTTATTATATATAAATTAACCATATGTATAATTTTTTGTTTATCAAAATCCTACAGTATACCTACCTAATCAATTACAATTGTATTACATACGATCATATACACAATATAATATTATAATGTAGTTTTTATACGCAAACGTTGAAGTAAGAGGTTGTATTTTGTATAGGTATACGCCGATTGCTTCCGACGCACGTAGGTACACCATTGAACACTCAAAATAATTAAAATATAACACTTTATTACTATAAGTGATCAAATGTAAGTTTTCATTTTTATTAGCAACATTTGTTACATTCATTTCTTCTATTAATGTCGGTATTTTATTTGGAATTACACCATAAGGATAAGTGAGTGGGTAGGCAGGTAAAATATCTATTATATGAGGTATATTATTTAACATTTTTTAAATAATACCTTGTTATAATACGTATTATTACACGCATTATTCATAGTCTTCAATTCTGTGAAAAATATGACATAAAAAAATTTTGAAAACTAGTTTTCAATTAGGTTTCAAATTATTTCCAAATTATTGATTAATTCCGAATAAGTTCCAAAATATTAGCGAAGGATCAAGGTCGATACGACAGAGTGGGGGGGGGGTAGGTTAGGTTAGGGGTGAAGTTGCCCCCCCCATCGAAAAAATTGTTTGCTGGTAAAAATTTTAGGTTCCAAATTTCGAAAACAAGGTTCCAATTAGTTCCAAATTATTTCCAAAATATTGGCGCAGGTTTGAGGTCGATACGACAAAGTGGAGGGGCCGCGTGAAGTTGGCCCCCCCCAACCGAAAAAATTCTGTGCTGGTTAAAATTTGAGGTTCCAAATTTCGAAAACAAGGTTCCAATTAGTTCCAAAATATTGGCGAAGGTTTGAGGTCGATACGACAAAGTGGGGGGGCCGCGTGAAGTTGGCCCCCCCCAACCGAAAAAATTCTGTGCTGGTTAAAATTTGAGGTTCCAAATTTCGAAAACAAGGTTCCAATTAGTTCCAAATTAGTTCCAAAATATTGGCGAAGGTTCGAGGTCGATACGACAAAGTGGGGGGGCCGCGTGAAGTTGGCCCCCCCAACCGAAAAAATTCTGTGCTGGTTAAAATTTGAGGTTCCAAATTTCGAAAACAAGGTTCCAATTAGTTCCAAATTAGTTCCAAAATATTGGCGAAGGTTCGAGGTCGATACGACAAAGTGGGGGGGCCAACTTCACGCACGTATTCTTAACACTTCGGCAATCGGTAACGTAGCACATACAGATGATTGGGCGTTGAATGTTCATATTTTTTATATTTTTCAGAAACAAATATGGTCAGCTATTGCAGCTGAACGATAAAAAGTTGGTCTCGAAGCGATCAGAAGGATATTTAGAGCAAAAAATGACTGGTAAATAATTAATTTTCTAAAAATAAATGTCTTTTTTTTAGTAAAAAAAGATTTTATTTATATTTTTAAACTCCAGTATTCAACTTTTCTGCCCAACAAAGGCTTTTTCTACACAACGTTGGGACGCTGATTTTAAAAATGTCTGTCTTGAAGTGCTGAGATTTATATAACAACAAATACATCTTAATATATTATTATAGTATCAACCTTAATGCAAAAAGCAAAACTTAAAATAAAAGGTTTAAAACCCTTTAACGGGCAATAGTTTTAATTACTATGCTATTTCTCGTTTAACGGAACGTTTTTTTTTGTACCGTAATATTTAGCGTATGGTTACAAAAACTCTGTATTATTATGTCCGTATCTGTTATTAATTGTTTCAAAAAAAACTATTGTTACTAAAACTATTAGTATTTCCACCATTATCATTTTCATTTGGTTTGTTTCGTTATGTCTATTTGCGTTATTATTCCCGTAATACTGATATACGCGTAATAATCGGATGCGAGTTCGGTTTCTTCCTTTTTAGCCAACTGCATGACGGCTACCAGTGTAGGAGGATTACGCGATTTTACTATTGTTCTTAAATTTGGAATTAATCAATTTTTTCATCATAAAGAACATTGGTAAGAAACTGCGTGGTGTTCTTGTACAACAGTGGCGGTGTGATGGGGGGGGTGGCCTTGGCGTTTAATGCGTTGGTTGCGACTCACACTGTCGCTGGTTCGAATCGCTGTCGTAGTCGCCATCGCTGTCTGGAAAAAGATACAATTGGTTATTGTTGTTTTGAAAGAGTTACTGCCGCTGACCCTCTCACAAGACATGGTAGAAACCTACAGGGGTCCACTTAAAAACCCTGCCGAGGCTACGAGATTCTAAGCGCTGGGAGTAACTTACATTATAATGTGGAACCAAGTTTTTGTGTCTTGTAATTTATAATTTATGTTCCGTGTACTATGGTGTCATATAGTTGTGCGACGGTCAGTTAAAATGTTTTTATATGTACTATGTACTAAAAGAACGTTCGAGATCAACTGAAGTCACCGGAGCATATAGAAAATCAGTTATCATATTATTATATACTACAGTGGATTGCAGCACATTATTACGTAGGGTATATTATTATCACTATTATCGGACATAATATAATTTATATTATTTACGTCACTGCAACCAAAAATATCGAACATATATACAAATTAATCGATATATTCTCTAATATTCTTTATTATACGAAATATTCTTTTATCTTGAAATATTCTCAAATATGCAAAAAAACTTTTGCCATTATTACACCCGGTTCATGATTCGTAATGATTTCGGACCCCCCCCCTCCCCATCTGACTGCATATACTCAAAAAAGATACCTATGCAAAATAATATAATTCCGGGATCTAATTATAACACACATAATAATGATTTCGATTATTGTATTTTTAATTAGTCGGACCATAGAATAAGAAATAAGAATATGAGGGTCAGACGTTGAAAACGTCGTGCGCTCGAGTTGTCGTGTCATAGTATTCTTGTAATCTTGCGGATCATAATCTATAAATATACCAATATATAAATATTAATCCTGACATATTATAGCCATGTATGTAGGTATAATTTTTATTATAGTTTACCAGTTGATTGATTAATATAAACATCATTCTACAGGAAACGTTTTCAGCGTTTTCTTCAGAACTTGTATTTAGTATTGTTTCGTTGTATTTATATTTTATAATTCATACTTCATAGTATTATAAATAATTACCCAAGTACATCCATCCAACCACCCACCCACCTACCAAACAAACCAAATTTTGAATGTGTTGCTCAAGCAACACACGCACAATACGATAGCCGCCACACTGGTAAAATATTATACTACAATATGACGTATATTATTATGTATTTATGTAAACATAAAACAAAATAACTAGCTTATTTTTTTTAAATCCAATTTATAATATTATAATAATCAGTTTTATAATTAGAATTAATAATAATTATAATATATTATATATTATAATAATTCAATTACGTATAATATACCTATGTATTTTTTATTTGAATCAAAATATTTAGCGTAGAAATTTAATATAAATAGGTAACAACTATTACACGTATTATTTATAATAGTCGCTTTAGTACACGTCATAATGTTATAATATTAATACATTATTATACATTATATTTTTTTTAGTAGTGATGTATTGTAATAGTTATTAAAATAGAGTGTAAATTATATCAATCCACTGCGCATAACGTTTTCATTACAAAGTATAGGTAATTCTACTTTGAATTGATTAACTATATTTTTTTATTTTAGTTATTTTTGAGAAAAATTAATTTATAATAAATTTTTAATCGGCATATTATTATATTACCAAAATTCTATACCTATAACAATATGTACCGTAAGATTTACGAAAAGGTGTAAGCAGTGCAATAAAATAAATAACGGTCAAGTTGTCGCACGAAGATAGCCTTTGTTTGGCCACGAAGGTACTCGCCATACGTAGTGGTGACAATGTGGCGCAGCTGATGTTATAAATTTCGTGTGCTGGCGTGCCGCCAGAGACAAACAAATGATGACCCGATGAGGACCTCTGCTACCAAGAATAACGGTAAATATACGGATATAATAATAATGGACACATACTAGTTGCGGACGAAATTATTAAGGTCAATATTGTAACATAACAATTGGCGGACACGAGTTTCGTTATCGTAGTACTAGTTGCGTACAGAGTTTTTTTTCTCAAACACATTTCTCAAATCAGGTAGTGAGTTGCGGACACAAATATTTCCCTTCACCATTTTTTCAGGACTTAGGACAAGCTACCAAAAAGTTGGTAGGTGGGGTTAAAAATATTTGTGTCTTGTAAAAGAGCAATCGTTATTATTAAAATGTTGTTAAATTATTTAATGTTTTAATTTTGTAGCAAAAATTGTTTATAAAATACTTATAGATTATCGTAATAGTATTTATAGATCTTTTGGTAAAAATTTTTTTGAAACATCCTGTATATAATATGATATTCTACTGATTTCACCACGTGAATATTGCAAAATTTGATTGCTAATAAATGCCTCCTTTTCAACAGTTACTTTTGCTCGTTTTAAATTTCGCACTACAGAACAATTCATTTTCGTATAGCTACTAGTCAACATGTTAAATATCTATAGTTTTCAATTTGAAATTTAAAAAATTGCCAAAATATGCAAAATAAGCATAAAAAATGTTAAAATAAGCACTTTCCTGCAAAATTTATCAAATATGCAAAAATATGCACATTCAAATTTTAGATCTGATATCGTGGTACCGAGAAATAAATTTATTTCGAACTCTGCTATATTTAACAATAATTAAACAAAGTATGCAAATGCTATAAGTCCCTAAGCCTAATAATGAGTTACGATGGCTGAATCGGTGTATATCCCGACCGCCGCCGCAGTCGGAGGCACGATTATAGAGCATCTATATTTTTTTTCCTGGTAAAACCGATTACAGACAATGATTTCAAAACTATCACGCCGGCGGTGTCTGTTACATTACCTATTGTAAAAAGGTTCGACCGTTTGAATCTCCACTTCACGATAACCGAGTCCGTCCATAAAAATATAACATAATATACACAATAGCCGCAGTTTCTAACAGCAGGTACCTATATATTATATTTCGTAATGATCCTTGTATAGTACAAAGAAAAAATATAACTCTGTGAGGGTTCCGGTAAAATTTATTTGACACATGTCCACAATAAATTCTGAAATACAAACCTATAGTCTACATTTAAGATATAATTTGTATATGTAATAGCACCAGGCGCCAACAAGGGTAACGTTAGAGTTTGACTGAAATGCGCTCGGGTGGCCCGGGTAGACCGCGGTCGGTGGGACGGGAGAAGATTTGTTCATGTCGGGTGGTCGGGTGAAAAAAAATTACGTAGCACTGTTACGCGCGTCCTAACGTCGTTTACGATGAACACGTATTATTTTCCAGTCGACCGTCCACGGTGGTCCGTCGAGCCGGGGTAGGTCGCATGCGGGCAGCCCGGACGTCGACGTTGCACGGGGTTTCGAAACCGGAGTTTTTGGATCGCGATTTTTTCCAAACCCAATAACTCGTTAACGGTCGGTTTTCGGTGGACGAACCAAAGAGGTGATCTCGTCGGGCGCACCGAATACTATCAGGAATAGTAGGTCCGACGGACGTGATGCGATTTTTAAATATTTTTCGATTGTGCGATTGTGGCGGGGGTATTAGTGTTCGGGTGGGGGGAACCGATACGCGCGCCGATTGCGGTAGTTCACGGGCGCGCGTCCACTGTTGCACGAGCGACGCTACGCCATTACGGGTGGTCGGTTAGACGAAATGTATTATCACTGTCCCAATCCGCGCGCCCGGTGGTCGGCATTTAACCAATTCTTTATCTCCGGGGCATAACGCTAACTTATATATGCGTTTCAAGTGATTCTTATTTAATTTAAAAGGGATGTTTAAGCGATCTATTTAACTAATTTAAATGATATTATCCGGTCAACGAAACCGTTTACAATATACAGTTAGTAACTGATAGTGTGTCAAAAACATAAATTACATTGAAATAAACGCGTCCGCCGGACAAACAGTGGCATAATTGAGCACATCATTCTGTATATTGGCTAATGATGATTGATGATTAGTGATTACTAGGGCTAGGAAAATGAAGCACTAAAAACCTGCAATAAAGGAATTAAAAAATTGCCAATAATGCCACAAAAAAAAGCATTTAACCAGGAAAATGCAACTAAAAAAGACTTAAACATTTTTAAGTTAAGCTGATTAGTTTAGTTATGATTGTCGGCTTAACGTATTGTCGATCACTGATATCGTGGTTCCGCGAGTCACGACAATACTCCGTACGCTAGCACTCGGATATAAACCACCATAAAAATTCCTATAATTAGGAAATGCTAAATAATATTAAACAAGTCAATAAATATCGTTCTCATTGCGTCTGAAGTCCAGACATAATATTACGACGATATTACAGACGTCGTTTTATGTAACCACTACTCCCCACTCGGTAATCAGTAATCACAAAATCTAAGAATCTATTTTCAGAAATATTTTCCGATAAGGCGATAATATTTCACTACGAATTCACAAAATATATATAATTATACAATTAAAATAAATGAAAAAATAATAATTTAGATAAATATTATGTACGTAAATGTTAAAATATGCATATAATTAACAAAAACCAATTAAAAAGCTAATAAACTGACAAAAAAGTACCAATAAAGCATTTATTTACGAATATCACAAGAAAAAGCAAAAACAAAATTGCATATTTGAACTCTGTGATGAAGGAATCAAATTTTGTTTTTGATTAGCCATGTCCTGGAGTACTACGAAAGAAAATGCAAATGCTACAAAATCCTAGCCCTAGTGATTACAAACAATAAATGTATTGGACTTGACAGTTACTGAACAAAACCATAGAACATGGTTGTTATGTTCTATGATAAAACCCTTCATATTATAATGAATATATTGAATATAATATAGTATAGTATAGGTAATTTTTTTTCTTAAATACTTAGTCAACAAATTTACTTTGAATAGGTCCGAACTGGCCAAACCACTTATTAATTCTTATTGAAAATAATTATAAATTAATTTTTTCTCATAAATAACTAAAATAAAAATATATAGTTAACCAATTCAAAGTAGAATTACCTATATTTTGTAATGAAAACCTTATGCGCAGTGGGTTGATATAATTTACTCTATTTTAATAACTATTACTATACATTACTACTAAAAAAAAATACATGATAATATATATTATATACATATACCTATTACTTTTATTTTATTAGATAAATATAAGGTTTAAAAAACCCTTTAACGGGCAATAGTTTCCCACCTCGGGAACACGGACTATTGTCGACGTCGCTATGATTTGTATTGAAAAAAAATATAATAGGTATACACCATTTCATAATATTTTATTTAAAAAATGCATTTTTTTTATTACAATTCAATATTATATAGATACTAAATTGTTTATAAAAGACGAAATTCATATTAGAACATTATAGAGTGTAACGGTCTCTATCACTATTACTATTATATTACTAACGGGAACTCATAGATAAATAATTATTGTGACCGTTTATTAACAACCAACAAAATAATTTATTGATGTTTATTTATAACACGTCTATTGTAGCTTATCAGTTACGATTTATAATATTATTCATATTGAATAAAAATATAAATGTATTAATATACAAATGTGAACATCGACATACCGTATTTGTATGGGTAGGTACGACATTCACGGTAATGTAAAAACTATAGTTTTAATTACTATGCTATTTCTCGTTTAACGGAACGTTTTTTTTTTGTACCGTAATATTTAGCGTATGGTTGCAAAAACTCTGTATTATTATGTCCGTTTATTTATATTTTCTTTGTAATATTATAATAGGCATTATGGGTTTTTCCCATATTTTACGATTTGATAACTGCCGCCGTTAATATCATTTTGTTTTGTTATTTTTACTTTTTTTTTAACTAAAAACAAGTTTGTAAAAAAATCTTTACTCTTCAATTTGACAAAATATTTTTATTATAATACTTTTTATTTACTTTTAATTAATTTAAAACTTCATTTTTAGATTTTAAGCTATATAGAAAATAGTACAAGCTATTAGGTATCAATTAGCTTCAATTAGCTATAGCCTATATTATACAGTTGAATGTGTGTTACAATGAGCCCGAGAAAATTACCATTTCATAGTTTTGTGGTCGCACGGTGACGATTTGCATGTAGATACTTACATTTCACGTATGAATTTTAAATTTGATTTAGTGTTGACTGTTGAGTATAGATCGAACACCCAGAATAGGGAAATCATGCCCCCAAAAAAATGGTTATATATCGTATACTTTTAAATTACGGCCCGTGTACATTTAAAACAGGTATTTAAATGCTTTTAAATTTTAAATAAAGATAAACGCTAAACTTTTATAACGTTTTAAATGAATAACGATAAACGCAAAAATTGTATAACTACGTTTTAATTGCGAATAACGATAAATACAAAAGTTGAATGACGTTTAAATTTCGAATAACGATAAACTCAAAATTCGTATAACTTTTTGGATTATAAATAACGTGAAACAAAATTTTTTTCAAATGCAATCCCCGGACCGCCACTTTAGGTATATTATGTTTAATTTATTTTAATAATGTGGAAATGCCCGAAATGTGGAATCACTTGGAATCGCGACGTCAACGCCACCCGCAACATCGCCCTGGTGGCCCGTGGACTATCAAACTTTATATCCTAATAATAATTTTGTAAAAAAAAATAATATCTTAATCTTCGGACGAGAGTAGTGGTGGTCACAATCCTACTGTTTGTCCGACGGACGCGTTTATTTCAATGTCATTTATGTTTTTTTTTTTACATTCAATATACGATGTCTTAACTCTGGGAAACTATTGCCCGTTAAAGGGTTATAATATTATACTATAATATGACGTATATTATTATGTATGTATCCATTGGCCAGTCACGTAAAACAAAATAACTAGCTTATTTTTTAAAATCCAATTTATAATATTATAATAATCAGTTTTATTTTTTTTTTAAATATTTTATCGTGTTTTAGAATTTAATATAAATAACAAGTTGTTATTGGTGTATTGGAGCGTATACATGATACGTATGATAACGGCAAATCTAGTATATTCTATATTCGTATTGTGTTATATTTCATTTTAATTTATTATAAAATGCCCCAAGTTAATAAACTACCCGCAGCAGTATCGATAGGTAACTGATTATTTTCAGTAAAATGAATGTACCTCCATTACATCTTTGGAAACCAGAAATCTATACAGCTAATGCCCATAGTTGTCGCCGTTGTTGGGTTTATTATTAATACCATCAAAATAAATAAATATAACGTAGTGATTTTCTATTATTACTATGTATTTATGTTTTTATGTTTGTATTATCGCCGTGTACGAAAACGGAGACCGTTTTTAATTATTTTAGTATCTTGTAATAATTGTAATAGCAGTTAGGTTACTATCCGCCGAGTTTTTTCTAAATTAACATCCAGACGGTCGAATGACCTAACGACAATATCACCAAATTAACAACTCTTAATCGAATAGATACCAAATCTCAATGTTTTTTTTCTTACGTACCGGACGTAGGAGTATTGGGGATTGTAAAGACGTGTGAGTGCAGTGCACACGGCAAGCAACACGCGTCGCTATGTAGATAGCAATAGCACAAAATTTATACTTGCAATAACTAATTAACACGTTCAATGCCGATGCCTATTTGTGGTTCCGATACCGCGTCGCCGCAACGAATTTATGCTCGATCGACTACGCGTCAACATCGGACACCGGTGTGGCGCTCTGCTTTATTATTATTTTTATAAATATGTATACATTCGACTACAACACATTGAATAAAACTTCCGTAATCTAACAAATATTTTCTTATAATTTATTAACCGATAATATTCATTATATATACGTATATTAGAATATTATACTATTAGTAATAAAAGACACTCCGTTTCTACATCCCGGGAAAAATTGAATTTTATAAATAATATAGTATTATACAGTATTATACAAATAAAATGAGTAATAAGTGTATCACCGGAATCCAGCCTCGCAGAGCGGTATTATATTACGCTGACAATAGTCCGTAATCCCGAGGTAGGGAACCGTTGCCCGTTAAAAGGTAAAATTTTATACAATGGATAGAAATTTAGAGTAGGTAATAGGTATACCACCAAATACAAGTAATGCGTGTTTAAAATGATTCAGTTGTATATTACAACACCAGCGAACAACAATAACGATTTATAAACTCTGATATTTTATCAGATTAAATTTATTTTGAATTATTAACTTTAAATTTAAAAATGTACAACATCTTTTGCAATGAACATATATATATATATATACATAGGTTATTGTTTTTTTCATGATATTGTTTATTAAAATATTTAGAATACGTATACCGAGGTGTAATTTTTCGTATTTATGACAAAAATGCAAACAACGTAAAGATCTATTGTGTAAAAATTATCATTTGTACAACACATCGACAGTGTTGAATGACGGTGAGATGGTGAGTATCGGATCCGGAGAGGTCGAGCGATGCATGAGAGGGTATTTTGAAGATCTATACATCCCAATGCCGGATTCAACTCATCAATATTTTAAAGACAACATGCTCAAAAAATCACCAATTACAAACCCAGTGAAGAGGAAATATATATGGTAAGTGGTAAAGTAGATTTAATTAGTAATAATTCGTTGCTAAAATTTAAAAAAAACATTAAAGTTTTAAGTAGTAGTTATAACAATTTACATTCAGATTTTATTTATAATCATTTAAATGTAAATTCTGATGGTGTAGATATAAGTAGTTTTTTTTTGTACAATACGTTCAAGAGACGTATTATAATAATTTTTTCGAAAAAAAAAAAAAATTAGATATTTATAATTTAGAAGTAGAATTAGACAATATCTATTTATATAATTGTTTTATTGTTACCGCGTTTAGATTTTTTTTCACAACCCATAACGTACCACTAAAATTCATGTTCATAAATCATTACGATATAGTTTTAAAAATTGAATCTACAATTTACAATAATTTAGAAGTAGACTTTAAAATATCTAAAGACTGCACAGACGTTAATATGTCTTTACATATTAAATTTAATGCACCGTGTATAAAAGACGATCCCCTTAAGCGCATCGAGCCGGTCATGCAGAGAATAAATTATTTAGATTTGGCAGTGACAAAAAAAAACAATTATTTAATACTAAGGTCTACAATTGCAAAAAAATCACACTTAAAATGTTTATATATTAATTGGTACTCGTTTGAAATAAATTTATAACTTATTTAGCAACGAATATAAACAATAGAAAAAAATTGCAAGGTTATCAGAATCTAATATGTACACACACACACACACACACACACACACACACACACACACGCACGCACTATTAGAAACGAATTCTATACCAATCGCAAACACACATGCATGCACGCACACACACAGTGATTATGTGTTTAATTTTTATAACTAAACCTATTTTTTCAGTTAATGGTTTTAATGTGGAAGAAAACTCCCGATTTGGGTTTATACCCAATAAACCCATGTCTTTTTCTGCGAAATCACCGATGTCCGATACACTATCACAACTGTCAAACGCGCAATCGGATTTACAGTCTGAACCTGCAGTACCGCCGCCATATATACCACGGAACATGGCTGCTAAATCACCCGCACCGTATTCTCTGTCTAAACATGGTAAATTGAATAAAAATATAAAAAATTATCAAACGGAGAATCATTATATTATAATTATATTATATTATTATATATTATAATAATTGTTGATGACTGGAGCAATAAAGACGACAAAGTCATCACGCGTGTACGTTATCATGTACCTCCGAAATATCATTACTAGCACCAGATTAAACTATATGTTTGAAACATAAATTCCCGTTTAAATGATATTTTCATGCACAATATTGTAAAACTTGCTAAATAATTTTAACATTTAAAAACCTAATGAATAATACATTCAAAATTTCAAAATAATCATCATGATTTTTTTTTATATTTATTATTTTATTATAAAATCCTTAGAGCCTAGGCGATTTATTAAATTCAATAATACATTATTATTTATTACTCTTCAGATTAATTATTATTAGGGCTCGGAAGTTGATGCATTTTGCATTTTTTTTTGGAACTTTTTAGACGATGCTCTCCTGGCTACAAATCTGTTTTATAAGCACGTGAATCTGAATAACTAATTTTTATTTTGCATTTTTTTGGTGTTTATTACTTTTTATGTCATCTTTTGACATTTTTAAGTCATTTTCCCAAATTTTTAAATTCTGAGCGGAGCGATGAATGTATTGATTTCACCATGATGTGTGTTTTTTTTTGTGTCTGTCATCACGTTTTGGGACAGTAAAAATGCTTCGATTTTCGACTTCAGTTCCTCGTTCGATCAGAAAGTGAATCTAGTTGGTACTTTGGGGGGTCAAAAGTAAAAAATTCTTAATACTTTTCTAAATAATTGAGAAAAACAAACTAAAAATTAAGGGAAAACCGAGAAATTTTACGCACACTCATTTTTTCGACAAAATCGATTTTGGTTTTTGATGTAACTTTAAAACAAATGACCATAGATACATGAAATTTTCACCTAATGTTTATATAAGTATATTCTATCCACCATGCAATTTTCATAGGCATTTCAAATTTTCGATCATTATTAGTTTTTTTTTAATTAATATCGATAAAAATTTATTTGTTTGACAGAAAAGCTTGAAAATTTAATACAAGGCTCTTAACAAATTGTTACAATAGCAGTTGAAAAATAAAAGAAATTCATATTCACAATTCTTTTTTATAAGCATTCAAAGTTTGAATTTTGACAAAATACGTAAAAATCACGAAAATTCACAAATTATTTTAAGCTAGAAATTCATAAAAAATTTTCTTTTTAAATCTAAGATTTAAAAATTTAATACAAGATTCGTTACAAGTTTTTCAATCTTTATCACAAATAAAAATTCCACCGGAAATTCAAATTAAATTTTTATGAGCATTTCAAATTTAAATTTTTACAACATTGGATTTTCACTTTTAGCGATTTCCTTATTTTGGTGTAACTCTAAAACAAATTACCGCAGATACTTGAAATTTTTACTGAATGTTTATATAGGCGTTTTATATATTTGATAAAATTTTCAACTTTTTTAGTTTTTTTTTCTATAAATATCGATAAAAATTTATTTGTTCGGTAGAAAAGCTTGAAAATTTAATACAAGGCTTCTAACACATTGTAACAATAGAAGTTAAAAAATATTAAAAATTCGTGGGCACGATTTTTTTATAAGCATTTAAAGTTCAAATTTTGACTAAATACGTAAAAATTACGGCAATGTTCAAATTATCTTAGATAGAAATTCATAAAAATTTTTCTTTTTAAATCTAAGATTTGAAAATTTTTAATAATCTATAATATATCCTAGACAGATAAACCGTCTTTGCTCAGAATCGTTTTTTGTATACAATGATATAATATCATTGGATTCAAATTTAATTCCATCCATTACAGTAACCCACTTGTAACCTACTGCACAGCAGAGCGACATACACGACTTTTTTTATTCATTTTTACTGATGATTTGTTACATTTCAGATTTTCCCCAATCACTTCAGTAGACGTAAAGAGAAGTTTATTTCCTATTATAAATATGTATTAACAGATAATCGTCGTTCATTTACTTTCGATAACTTAAAATACGCTCTAAATTTTCTGTTCCTTCTCATGTGATTGCACACAGCTAAAATAAGAAGCAGTGGCGCCGAACCCTATATTAAGGTCGGGCCATGGCCTGACATATTTTGAAAATTTAAGATAGGGCCGCTTCATATTAACCATTTTCCTCTCAACGGTATGCCATTTTTTTCGATATTAAGATGTTGGGCCTCTTGAAATATTTTTCGCCCTACTAGATTTTTAGGACTTCGGTGCCACTGGTAAGAAGTGTGGCTGTCATTCATTGTGGCTATTAATGCACCATAAGATTTATTTTGATTTTGGTTGTCTTGGCAGACGTCAAATCCAACTATCGTCTATCATCATATTCTTTTCAGGGATAATAACACGCCATTGTGCTCCACCCAGCTTACAATTAATTTGTATGGCAATTTTAGTACATACTGACATATTGTTATTATTAATTTGTCTTAACAACACTATTTGAGATGGAACTGGTCTATCGATACATAAATGTTTCTTAATGGCGATGTAGTAATCTGAACGATTTGTCGTCATGTCGCATAAAATAAATGATGGATTTATTTGATCACGCGTGTACGTTATCATGTACCTCTTTTTTTTGACATTTTTTTTGAAGTCATTTTCCCACATTTTTAGTCATTTTTTATTGAGTCTATATCAAGCAATATTTCAGTATGAACTGTTAATCTGGGGAGGGCTCTCGGATAACACTCTATTATAACCTTTACTGTTTCATCAACGACAGATAGTGCGTGTATGCTTACAAAACAAACAAACTATGTTGGTTCAACTGGTCTCAATTTTAAAGGGTTCAATGTATTGCCAGTTGACTTTGTTTTCAAAAAAATGGCAATTATGTGGGTGGTTAAACACATAGATCAATGGGTAGAGAAAAATGAAATTAGTAACAAAAGAGGTTTTCGATCTTTTGATGATAAAACATCACTTTGTAAAAAATCAGTTGGTCAAAAATTTGTTGATTATTTTGGTCATATATATTACAATTCTACGCATTTCTCTATAAAGAAGAATGTTAATATTAATTACAAATATTATAACGCTAAAAAATTAATTAATGATTGGCTACATGTATCTTTAAATGTAACTTAGGTTAACCTTATTGTATTATATTTTATTTATCTCTTTTTGTATTGTATAATTACGCAATAATAGTGTTTTAGTTTTTCCTTTTTAGTTTTTAAGCATAATATGTATCAATTTATAACTCTCTATCTTCGCCATAAGCCTAGATAATTCAAATGTACAATTAATGTAAAACTGTATTTTATTTGAATTAATAAAAAAAATTACGATATAGTTTTAAAAATTGAATCTACAATTTACAATAATTTAGAAGTAGACTTTAAAATATCTAAAGACTGCACAGACGTTAATACGTCTTTACATATTAAATTTAATGCACCGTGTATAAAAGACGATCCCCTTAAGCGCATCGGCTCGATGGCCTAATTTAGATTTGGCAGTGACAAAAAAAATCAATTATTTAATACTTATAAGCGTACAGTTATTGATAAAGAAGGATGGCAAAATATCATAAATTAATTAACCGAGTTGACTTACTTACTAAATACCTATATACCTATTTTTTTATTTTCCTGAAAATAGCACCCCCAAAACCGCCACTGTCACCAAGTTAACAACTCTTAATCGAATAGATACCCAAATCTCAATGTTTTTTGTACCGGACGTAGGAGTATTGGGGATTGTAAAGACGTGCGAGTGCAGTGCACATTGCAAGCAACGCGCGTCGCTATGTAGGTAACAATAGCGCAAAATTTATACTTCCAATGACTAATTAACACGTTCAATGCAGATGCCTATTTGTGGCGCGGGGCTTTGCTTTATTATTATTTTTATAAATATGTATACATTCGACTACAACAAATTGAATAAAACTTCAGTAATCTAACAAATATTTTCTTATAATTTATCAACCGATAATATTCATTATATATACGTATATTAGAATATTATATACTATTAGTAATAAAAGACACTGCGTTTCTACATCCCGGGAAAAATTGAATTTTATAAATATTATTTATTACTTTATTTGACGACGATAATGCAGATAATGTCACAATATATGTTAGTATTATACAAATAAAAGAATTAATAAGTGTATCACCGGAAACCAGCCTCGCAGAGCGGTATTAATTTGTGTATGTGTAAAAAAATAAATAAAGTTCGAATGATGGTCTCGTGTCTTGTGCACACACACTGACAATAGTCCGTGTTCCCGAGGTGGGGAGCCGTTGCCCGTTAAAAGGTAAAATGATATAAAATAGATAGAAATTTAGAGCATATCACGATTTACAAGTAATGCGTGTTTAAAACGATTCAGTTGTATATTACAACACCAGCGAACGACAATAACGATCTATAAACTCTGATATTTTATCAGATAGAATTTATTTTAAATTATTAACTTTAAATTTAAAAATGTACAACGTCTTTTGCAATGAACCAATATACGTAGGTTATTCTTTTTTCATGACATTGTTTTTTAAAATATTTAGAATACGTATACCGAAGTGTAATTTTTCGTATTTATGCAAAAATGCAAACAACGTAAAGATCTATTGTGTAAAAATTATCATTTGTACAACACATCGACAGTGTTGAATGACGGTTTAAAATATAGGTATAAAAATACATCATCGGATATAATTAGAGAGATGGTGAGTATCGGATCCGGAGAGGTCGAGCGATGCATGAGAGGGTATTTTGAAGATCTATACATCCCAATGCCGGATTCAACTCATAAATATTTTAAAGACAACATGCTCAAAAAATCACCAATTTCCAAGGATGACTACACGCTATCCGGACACAGGTATTGGGATAGTGTATTATATTTAGCTTAATTGGAGAAGTACAAACCCAGTGAAGAGGAAATATATATGGTAAGTGGTAAAGTAGATTTAATTAGTAATAATTCGTTGCTAAAATTTAAAAAAAACATTAAAGTTTTAAGTAGTAGTTATAACAATTTACATTCAGATTTTATTTATAATCATTTAAATGTAAATTCTGATGGTGTAGATATAAGTAGTTTTTTTTGTACAATACGTTCAAGAGACGTATTATAATAATTTTTTCGAAAAAAAAAAAAAATTAGATATTTATAATTTAGAAGTAGAATTAGACAATATTTATTTATATAATTGTTTTATTGTTACCGCGTTTAGATTTTTTTGCACAACCCATAACGTACCACTAAAATTCATGTTCATAAATCATTACGATATAGTTTTAAAAATTGAATCTACAATTTACAATAATTTAGAAGTAGACTTTAAAATATCTAAAGACTGTACGGACGTTAATACGTCTTTACATATTAAATTTAACGCACCGTGTATAAATGACGATCCCCTTAAGAGGATGCTATACACCCGAAAATTGTTACTAAAACATGCTCTTCGCCAAACTATTTTTCTCTTCACCTATTTGTTGTAGACTTAAAATTAAAATGTCATTAAAAAGAGGAGAACTTTATCTATTATCTCTCGTCGGATTTTTTCTTTATCTCAATTTTTTATCCTGAAAATTGGCCGTTAAAAAACAAAAAAAGTCAAAAACTTTATCATCAATTGTGGACGTTGTATTAAAGTTATTGAAAAATACCGACGAGAGATAATAGATAAAGTTCTCCTCTTTTTAATGATACGTTAATTTTAAGTCTACAATAAATAGGTAAAGAGAAATACAGTTTGGCGATAAACATGTTTTTTGAAATTGAAAAATGTACACCACGTATACAGCGTAAATAAGTGCTGCTCTAGTATGTGAACGACAGTTACGGGTACTACTAGAGTAGTAGACTCTTCACTCCACCACCACTATTGCAAGGCAGGCAGCTGAATGTATTGTTTGCGCGCGAACTACTGCATAATAATTGTGTCCGATGTTCATGCACAATGTTATCTATGTTTTCGGAAAGACGACAAAATAAGTTTAATTTTGTACGGCGGGCGGGCGGGCTAATTATAATAATTCCATCAACAATGTATGGTTCGTAGGAACGAATAACTCGTTATTATAGTCTAATAAAGTTTATAGATTATAATGATATAATATATTTAAATCAAGAGATAATTTATAATATTATATTATGATTATTTCTTTTACAAATAATTTTATTATGTATACTCTATACAGTGGCGTAGTTATAAATAACATATTTGTATATTATTCTCATTAAAAAGGCTTAATTTAGAATTATTAAACCGAATTACATTCGATTATCGATCGATTGATTATCGTAGTCTCGTAGAGACTAGTCTTATAAATTTCTAGCTTCATTTGTCTTACGAGTATAAATGAATTCAGACCTATAAGCTATAAGACAAGAAAATTATATTTAAATAGTATTTACTAGTTACTACTTTAGACCTTAGTAGTTAGTACCTACTACCTACGTTATTTTGTTTTATTTTATTTGGCGTTTTGTGTTTGGATATTATTTTTTTATTTTTTTATTATTTTAATTCAAATAATTTAAAAAAAATGTATGTTAAACAACTGGTTGCAAAGAAACCAATTAGTAAACTTCAAAACCGTTTACACATGAAATGTTTAAGAGCTAAAAACAACAATATTGCGAATGAGATCAACATTCCGTAAGTATCTATACCAATGTTGATTACTTATTTCATATTTTAAAATTATAATCATTTATTCATTTATACTTGATTAAACTAATTTATAAATAACAAGTTATTATCTTTTGTAGTATTATTAAAAAACTCATGAAATACATTTTTTTTTTGTTTAGTGAATTTCCTAATGGTGTTCCTATCAATTATATTGATGAAACAATAATAAATATAACTAATATTGGATCACCAGAATCTGCTACTATTGAGTATACTATATTGCATTTATATAATTATATATTATATTAATATAACATAATGCTAAATTATTATTTGCTAATGTAGTATGCGATTTACCTTGTCCGAACGATTTATACTTGAAATATATATATACAATATACTCATTTGAATTATTAAACTAAATTTGTAAATATTTATTTTACATAGGCGACCAAAATGGATTATTGTCATTGATAAATTTTGTATTTCTTTTTTTATAAAGTAAAATAAAAAAAGTCGTGGATGTCGCTATGATGTACAGTAGGTTACTGTAATGGATGGGATTAAATTTGAATGCAATGATAGGTATCATTGTATACGAAAAACGATTCTGAACGAAGATGATTTGTCAGTCTAGGATATATTATATTTAAATATTGTCATATATATTCTATTTTGAAACAAATATTTTATTTTTCAATTAGGACGCATTTTGCATAAGGCATGGTTAATCAATTTTTCCAAAAACATTGCATGTAGTTATCATAATTCAAAATAACTTATATTATCATAGATATACATATACCTGGTTTGAGGATAAATCGTTATCATTACGCGATTTCATAAAAATTTAAAACTCTAACGCTCAAATCATTTTTCCTATAATGACGCTTCAAATTTTCTCTATAGCTATTTGAAGCAAAACTTATGGGAAACTTGGTGTTAAATTTTATAACCTTAGATATAAATACAAACAATATTATGAATTTTGAACTACAAAATAATTCGCAAATATTCATGGTTTTGACGAATTTTTGTCAATATTTGAAATTCAAATGCTAATAAAAATTTAATTTGAATTTCCGGTGGACATTTTTTTTTGTGATAAAGATTGACAAATTTGTAAGGAATCATGTATTAAATTTTCAAATCTTAGATTTAAAAAAAAAAATTTTATGAATTTCTAGCTTAAAACAATTTGTGAATTTTTGTGGTTATTAGGTTTTTTGTCAAAATTCAAAATTTGAATGCTTATAAAAAAAAATTGTGACTATGAATTTATTTTATTTTTCAACTGCAATATGTTAAGAGCCTTGTATTAAATCTTCAATATTTTCTACCCACAAAATAAAAATGTTATCGATATTATTTTTAAAAAAACTAATCATGATCGAAAATTGCATAATTAAAATTAACCTAACCTATGAATAGTTAAACTTAAATCAAAATTTTTAAAAATTTCATGGTGGATAGAATATAGGTACTTATATAAACATTCAGTGAAAATTTCATGTATCAATGGTCGTTCGTTTTAAAGTTACATCGAAAATCAAAATAGATTTTGTCGAAAACTGATTGTACGTAAAATTTCCTGTTTTTCCGTTAATTTTTAGTTTGTTTATCCCGATTATTTAGAAAAATATTAAGAATTTTTTACTTTTTATCCCCCAAAGTATCAACTAGATTCACTTTCTGGTTTAACAAGGTACTGAAGTTACAAGTCAAAGCAATGTTACTGCCCCAAAACGTAATGACAAACACAAAAAAAAAAAATTCATGGTTTTGACGAATTTTTGTCAATATTTGAACTTCAAATGCTAATAAAAAAAAATTATGCCTATGTATCCTTATAATTTTTTATTCACTTTAAGAATAACTTATGAGGAACTTTGTATTAAATTTTCAAGTATTTTGATAGGGCCAAAAAAATTTTATCGACACTTCAAAAAAAAATTTTCAGACAAATTGAAAATTTCAGTCGTCTATAAATATCTCAAAAAAAGTCAAAATATTTTGAAAATTTAATCATGTAAAGAAAATACCAATCCTAATAACTGGTAAAATTTTCAAGTATCTAGGACTTATACTTTTTGAAAAATAACAAATAATTAAAATCGTTTCAGGATAAATCGTTATCGTTACGCTATTTCGTAAAAATTTAAAATTCAAACGCACTTAAAATTTTTTCTATAATGATACTTCAAGTTTTCTCTATAGCTACTTGAAGGAAAACTTATGGAGAACTTAGTGTTGTATTTTTAATCCTTAGTTATAAACGCAAAAAATTTTATGATTTTTCAACTTCAAAATTACTTGCACATTTTCGCGTTTTCGACAGATTTCGTAAAATTTTGAACTATAAAAGATTATTAAAAAAAATTGTGACTTACGATTTTTAATTTTTTTTAGCTACAATAAGAAAAACTCATAAGGAACCTTGTATTAAATTTTCAAGTTTTTTTGGTCGTCCAACATTTTTTTACCGACACTTCAAAAAAAAATTCTCAAAAAAAGTGGACGAAAAAGTGGAAAAATAACGAAGGATGGCAAAATACCATAAATTAATTAAATCATTTTTTTCATGAATTTATGTTATAACATATTCATTTTTTCGTAAAAAAAAAGTATTGTTGTTTTTTTAGTATTTTTAAAATAATTGTAAATACCATAAATTCATGAGAAGTTGATACTTTTGATAGTGGTTTAATTATTAAAACACGTTGAGTTCCGCTAGTGTTTACGGCGCAGTGCCCTCGTCGCCGCGCCGAAACTACGTACGGTCGACTATGCGTCGACACCGGCGATACGCGACGGCGCGACGCTGTAATACGTACTTATCACTTTATCTATTACGTACTTTACGACTAGAATAGCCACAGAAAAAATAAACAAATAATAATCTTATTTTATTTATAAATATTTCATAATTAAAAATCATTTTCATTGCGTAATAAAAATAGTTTTATATTTTTCGAATCACCCTGTATTCTGAGGAACACTGTGTATACAGCGTAAAATAATTTGTATGAATATGTTAGTGTTGGGAATGTTATTTATACCATTTATTATGTCAAATTGCGACAGAATTATAATAATACGATATACAATTATTATTATCGGCGATAGATGTCGTCGTGATTTCGGGGAAAAATAAATATCCAAACTAAAAATAAACAAAATTAAAAACCAATGGTATCGTTAGATTCGTAAGAAGGAACCTGATCACTTGCAATGAATTTCAGACCGTTTTCCCGTAGCCATTAAAAATTATAAACCATCAAAGTGAACACTATATTCGTATATTCAACTACCCGTCGACAAAGGCGACCCGGGCAATGTTGCCGATGTCGACTACCCGTCGACAATGGCATTGAACGTGTAAGGGCGGGGAGGGGGTGGTACAAGGAGGTATGTTGAAAGAAGCGTAATTTTTAACATTTACACTAAAAAAAAACACCCCTTGTCATTCAACACCCTAACCAATTAGAAGCCTACCATCACAGTTTAAGAAAAAAAGACTACCATACAAACCCCATAACGCCAACCAGTTCGTCAGTCTGTATTAGCCACTGCCTGTATTAAGACTATAAAACCACAGAGAGGTCCACAGTTTTTTTAAATTATATAATTTTTTTACTGTTAAATATATACTCTAGTATTTATTTTTTTTTAGTTTATCTTTGCTTATAAAATACATTATTTTTAAATTTTAAACGTTGTTAATCATTATGGACGAATCATTGGACAACGTTTCGATTACTGATTTCCGTAAGTATAACATAATATTTTTTTTACATATTGATTATTACCATATAATATTATAAAAACGCGAAGTGTTATACAAAAAAAAACCATTCTGGGCGGAAACGGTTTATTTGTCTATGATATATTATAGATTGTTAAAAATGTTGAAATATTAGATTTAAAAAGAACATTTTTATGAATTTCTAGCTTAAAATAATTTGCGAATTTTCGTGATTTTATACGTATGTTGTCAAAATTAAAATTCGAATGCTTGTAAAAAAAATTGTGATTATAATATTTATTTTATTTTTCACCTGCTATTGTAAAAATATATTAGGAGCCTTGTATTAAATTTTCAAATCTTAGATATAAAAGAAAAATGTTATATGAATTTCTAGCTTAAAATAATTTGCAAAGTTTCGTGATTTTTACGCGTGTTGTCAAAATTCATACTTTGAATGCTTGTAAAAAAAAAAATTATGACTATAATATTTCTTTTATTTTTCATCTGCTATTGTAAAAATGTGTTAGGAGCCTTGTATTAAATTTTCAAATCTTGGATTTAAAAATAAAAGCTTTATATGAATTTCTATCTAAGATAATTTTAACATTTCCGTAATTCTTATTAAAAAACTAGGTTTTTAACTGGGTCTGTCTCGAAAATAGTTTCATTTAAATCATATTAGTTAACTCATTTGACCCACAACTATCTTTAGGTTCAATATTGTCCACTTCAACAGATAAACTAATTGTTGTTTCACTAACCTGAGCATCTGTTTTCTTCGGAATATCTATAGTGTTAGTGTTACTATTACTACTACAACTATCAGAAGTAGAAGCTGGATTTTTAAAAAAATCAGTCAATTTGTGTGTTTTATTTAAAACATTATGCAACTTTTCACTTTTTAATTTGGCAATTTTTTTGTATTGGTCACCACTTAACCGTTTTTTATTCGTACTCATATTCACAAAATAAATAGGATAATTAAAAAAAACCAACGACGATATAATAAGTAGACAAATAAAAGCGACACAGCTACAGCAGTAAGAACTCTACACTACGCAATACGGCCAGGACGCACAGACTGAATTATAATTAATTATTATCACTTCTCCAGAAATAAAATAAAATATCAACAAAATATTCGTATAGAACCGGCGTGGCGGCGTGCCGTCTTGATAATATTAGATTATACTATTATTATTATTGCCAATTGTTATAAATATGTTCTATAGACGCTCACTGACCGCGCCGCCGCGGCGTGAATAATATTCCCAATAGACGGCGCGCGGCGGTAAGAAACTATACAAATAATAAATTCGAATTCTATTTTAAGCCAATGCCATTGTTTTCAATAATTTAAACTAATCTTGTATGCTGTTGTGGCTATTAGAGTATTTTACAATAACATAAAACGATATAATAAGTCTCACCAAGTCAATATATAATACCATAATTATCGAAAAAAAAAACCCTTGAAAAATATGCCGCCCCTCAAAATTTGCCGCTGTAGGCACGTGCCTATAGTGCGTGCATATAACTACGCCACTGGCAACGAATATGAACAATAGAAAAAAATTGCAAATGTAACAACATCCGAGCCCTAGTGATGACAGACACGAAAAAAAAACATAAATCATTGTAAAATCAATACATTCATCGCTCCGCTCAGAATCTAATATGCATACACACACACAAAGTGAGTGTTTAATTTATAACTATGTTTATTTTTTTTTAGTTAATGGTTTTAATGTGGAAGAAGACTCCGAATTTGGGTGTAACATTGAATGCTGTCTCAACACTTTTGAAGGCGGGATCAGTTTCACATCGTTATTTAAATCAAATGTAAGTATAACTATGTTAAGTATACCTACGATGTTTTTGTGTTTTTATATTATATATATTATATTAAAAATTATTTTTATACAGATTCCTCTGGGTATTAATGATAATAACCATATAAACAACACCATCAGATATCCTAACCAATCACCATTATTAATACCCAATAATCCCACGACTTTTTCTGCGAGATCACCGATGTCTGCTACACTACCACCACTGTCAAACGCGCCATCGGATTTACAGTCTGCACTTGCAGTACCGCCGCCATATATACCACGGAACAGGGCTGCTAAATCACCCGTACCGTATTCTCCGTCTAAACATGGTAAATTGAATAAAAATATAAATAATTATCAAACGGAAAATCATTATATTATAATAATATTATATTATTATATATTATAATAATTGTTGATGACTGAAGCAATAAAGGCGACAAAGTCATCACGCATTCACGCGTGTACGTTATCATGTACCTAAAATATCATTACTAGCGCCAGATTAACCCATATGTTTGAAACATAAATTCCCGTTTAAATGATATTTTCATGCACAATATTGTAAAACTTGCTAAATGAGTTTAACATTTAAAAACCTAATGAATAATACATTCAAAATTTCAAAATAATAATCATGATTTTTTTATATTTATTATTTTATTATAAAATCCTTAGTGCCTAGCCAATTTATTAAATTCAATAATACATTATTATTTATTACTCTTAAAATTAATTATTATCATACTGTTTTATCATTTGTTTTTGTTTCCATTTCTTTACGAACTATGTATTGTAATTTAATCTGTATCACTGTAGTCTATATTTTGTAAATAATATGTAATTGTGTTATCTAACCCATTTTATTAAATAAATAAAATAAAATTATACCATACCTACTTAAAACCCAGAATAGGGAAATTATACCCCCCCAAAAAATGGTCATATATCGTATACTTTTAAATTACGGCCTGTGTACATTTAAAACAGGTTTTTAAATGCTTTTAAATTTTAAATAACGATAAACGCTAAACTTTTATAACATTTTAATTACGAATAACGATAAACGCACAAATTGTATAACTACGTTTCAATTCAGAATAACGGTAAACACAAAAGTTGAATGACGTTTAAATTTCGAATAACGATAAACTCAAAATTCGTATAACGTTTTGATTATAAATAACGTAAACCGATTTTTTTTTTCATATGCAATCCCCGGGCCGCCACTTTAAGGATATTTTATGTTTAATTTATTTTAATGAATTAATTAATTTTTTTTTTTTTAGTTGCTTTTGATACGGAAGATGACACACAAGTCCTGTCACCATATGTACCACACAACATTTCTGCAACATCACAAACCCCGTCGCTATATACACCAAGCAAAATTACTGCGAAATCAACAGTCTCATCGCCATACATATTGCGCAAAAGTTCTGCCAAATCACCCGTAGTGTATTCTCGGACCGGGCGTGGAAAATTTGATAAAAATATAAATAATCATCGAACTAAGAAGAATAAAAGTATGTTTGTCGGTGACGGAACAAATTACGACACTTTTGCGCGCACTGTATCAAAGACGTCCAAAATATCACCAACACTGCCAAGCTTACCATCGAAATTACAACCATCCTCATCGTCGTCATATAAACAACGCAATAGTACTGCAGATATTACCAATAGCGTTATCGGCACCGCCATTACCATAACAACCACCACACCGACCGCTGACTCCGCCCCATGCTCCTCGGCCAGCAACTTTAGCACCACCTCCATTATACCAGTGTTGGCGACAGAAGTTTCCGCGACATCTAACAACGAAGAGGAAAGAGTCAAAACCAACGACGATAAAGGTATTGTAAACGACACAACTTTTGATCAAGATATTGAAATATCGGAATTGGTAGTAATTAAAAAAAAACAAAAATTAAATGCTAAAACGATATATAACAACGTTAAAGATAAAACTGATGATGGCGATAAAAGTAATAATAATTATGACGGTTGTGGTAGTTGTATTGATTCAGAAAGTTCGAATTCGGCTTCCGATTCTGATTCCGATTCCGATGTTGAGAATTTTATAAAAAATTATGAACAACGACTACGAACGGTACCAATAGCTGATAGGTATAGTAAATCAAAAAAAAATCTTACAGTACATTTTAAAGAAATAACAAGCAACGCAGTCTTAGATAGTTTACAATACCCAGACGCAAACATTGATCATGCTGACTATATATATTATGTTAAAAATGAACATGAATATCAGGATTCTCCAGGGTATACGCTTCATAAAACAGCTGTAGATCAAAAATATTTTATAACTTTATTAAAAAAATATAAAAAATTTTTACCGATTTCAGATAAAAAATTCCAACAAAAATGTATAAATAACGTTAAACATATTAAATACACAGTCCCAGAATACGGTCGTCATATTAGTCAGTTTAAATGCCCTAACGGGTATACCGATATATCCAAAATTTTAGATAAAATTGAGTCAGATAATCGGAAAATTATGGTAGTATACAAACGTCTGAATTGGGGGAACTTTTAAAAACATATAGTACTAATAAACTCAATTTTCCAGTCATACAAAACCTGCAGACTAATTATAAAACAGATATCCTAATGTATGATTTAACTTACGGACACATTCCGACTAGATATGTTCCAGAATTCGAATTTATGGTACACAAATTATTGGAATCTCGTACTACATTGCCATATGATATACTGGAAGGCGAGTTGGAAATTTTGTTTCTGGCTTATTGGAAATTAGATACACAGGATTTAAAAAATTATGATGAAACGGTAAAGAGGGTACAAAAAAAAAATTGCATATCTCATATAATTTACAAGTTAAAAAAATTAATAAATAACATGACACACGATCCTAAAAACATAAAACAATTATTAAAAAAAAATATTAAAAAAATCATTAATTTTGGTAGAGTTGATTTGATTTTAGGTACACGTAACGGCTATGTCTTTAATATATATAAAACGATATATTTTACCCCTAATTTCTTCATTAAAAATAACAATACTTGACGGTGACCTGGTTGAAGCGTTGGGTGGTTTATTTTTAGATTTAAAGCTTAACAATATAAATTTCTCACATACCTATAACATTTTAATGAAAAACAGAGAGACCGCGTGTATGTGGTTGTACACAATAACGAATAGTTATAATTTTAAAGATATAGATAATTTTAAAAAATCCAGCTTTTTTCCATGTTTTACTAACACATTATCAATTAACGCAAAAAATAAACACAAAGCGGATTTCACTAAACTTGATATATTCGATTTGTTAGGAAGATATTTAAATGCATTTTTTTTTTTATTTATAAAAACCTGGAGTAGTACTGATGGAACTTGTTTACGGTTGTAAAACATATTTCTGTCTAATTTTGGCATCACACTTCTCTTCTCCCAAGGTGCTAATATGGAAATATGACAGCCATCAACAGCTCCAATGACATTTGGAAATGAAGTTTGCCCAACACATTGAATTTTTCCACAGTTTCTATTGCCCTTTGACCACTTGGCCATTGTATAAAAACTCTATTAAGGGCATTCATTTGTTCCAAGCAATTTATAATAACCCCATGACTGGTGCTATCAGATAGATTAAATCGATTTGCTATTTGTCTGAAAATAAATAATTTAAATTCTTTTTTCATTAATTTAATCTTTTTAGATGTTTTAATTTATACTAACCGATGTGTTTCACAATTAGCTATGTACCATATAAACATCAGTATTTGTTTTTCAACGGAACACTTGAACTTTGAATTTGACAATAAAGGACCCAAATTTAAAATTAAAATCTAAAAAAAAAACTATACATTATAGTATAACTTACAAAATAAAAATATGAATTAATTAAATAGACATTATTATATTATGAGTATGACCTCAATACTCTCTCTTGTCAAACGAAAATGAATTTTAAAGTCCTTGTCTGTCATGTTGGGTACAGTTAATTCGGTAAATTCTTTTATTTTACTTCTAACTTGTCTCTCAAAATCTAATAAACACGTTCATTTCATCATCGTCATCGTCGACATCATTTAAAGTCGATGTTATAGTATCTAAAAATATAAATATATATATAACCAAATAACTTTTAATTACGCGTTTAGATAGGTCAATCATTTCTAATAATAATGAAAATAAATTATCTCATTGGGGTCTAAACTAAAGCAAAAATATATCTTGAAAAATACTTACCGAAAAGTGTTCTTTTATGCGTAGGAAATCCTTGTACAACAAAAGAACTAAGTTTATTTTTATTCAACAAAAAATCTTTTAGTAATTGGAGTTTTAAAGAATCTAATTCTTTATGAGTACTCATTTTAAGAGTTATTAAAAAATAAATAAAAAACATTAAAAGAAGATTCGAAGTATCAATTAATTTTCAATCATGATAATAATTAATAATATTATGTCCATGGTAATTTGTAATATTCAAAATGCGCGGGAATGACGGCATATTATGATAATTCGATTTGGAGGGGGCATCCCGATCACTACAACGAATTTCTAATGCAATCGCCAATCGGTATAAAATAATCAATATCATAATAGAGAATCGGTAACCTTAAACCAGGATCGATATCACATACCGGTTTGGGCGAACGAATTTCTTGCGAATAAGCACGTGAACAACGATCATCGACTTAACAATTCCGAATTTTGACACAACACTCGCACTACGTTCTTCAATCCGAATCCCACTTCTGAAATAATGTTAAATATAGGCGCACAGACTAACACGAATTAATTAACAGAACAACTTTATTAACATCAATCTTATCAGTTATCACACTCTGACGGCCGCTCCGGCGCATACGGTCGACCACCAACAACTAACTACAATACACTAATACACAATACTCATCGTGCACCCTAGCGGCTTGGATGTTATCACAATAATGGCGAGATCGAGACGTTGCGAGTGAAACAGGCTCGCGGTCGTTACGCGCGTGGTCGTTCGGGTCGTAAAGGCGTCGAGACGGAGCTGCTCGTTGCGAGCTCGGTCTGTCGAGGTGTTGCTCGTTCGGGCGTCGTAGGCGAAGAGAGCGATGGCCGGTCGGACGACAGCGTCGTTCGCGTCGTTGTCGCGTCGTTGACGCGCGAGGGGGTCGAGGTCGATTTAGAAAAGAACATAAATAAAATTACAAAGAAGTCGTATACAGAAACATAACAAAAGAATAAATAACGAATACAAACAGAAGATATAAAAGGCGCGCGTCGTGCGCTGAGCAAGTGGTGATAAGCTCGCGGTATCACCACAATATTATTGATAATGAAGTTCTTTGTAGTACCAGGATAAATCACTAAAATGCAAAAGCGCTAACTGTTATTCTTGCTATGACAATATCGTTAATTTTAAGCGCACCAAAAAATTAGTTTCGTTGAGTAACCTGTATATCTTAAATCGTGGTCCGTGTACAATTTTGACTTTGGGTATTGATGTTAGGAACCAGAATACCAGATTCCAAATTATTTACGAAACGGTAAGTGATAGGAACGCATAGACCGGAAACATTTATGTTAATATGTTATCAGTCAATCAATGGTTAAAAATATTTTTGGCTTGACATTTGAAAACACATTTTGAATATAATATTATATACAAATATTAAACAATAATGTGTTCTATTTTTACGGGACATACGGGACATTTTGACGATATTTGGATCTGTTACGGGGACACCGGGACACTGTCATGAATTACGGGACGTTCCCGTATAACACGGGACGTATGGCATCCCTAAATCACGAGTATGCAATCCATACGTACGTATACGTAACGTTAGTTAACACTAAATTAACTTCCTGATTAATAATTTTTTTTTTTTACTCAACTCTGTATTATATACAATAATTAATGTTTTTAATTAACTCTAATCGCTTCGAGACACACTTTTTATTGTTCGGTTGTTGTTATCGCCGACATTGGCGTTTGAATTATAGTCGTTTGGAGGGGTTTTCGTTCTGTCGATTTCGTGTTGGGGTATCTGGTATCGGTTCGTATCGTGCGACACAGCGGTGCTGTTGACAACAACTGCTGTGTGATAAGTGATAATCGTCCGACGCGTGCGTGCGACGATAATGGAGGTGAGTTGTTTATATAGATAATAAAGATATGGATAGGCTACGCCTATCTTAAATATATTTGAGGCCGCGTTCCCGGAGGAGAGGCAATTGAGGCTCTTTTATCAATGCTTTTATATTGATAGTCGATACTCGACATAGGTATACTTATTTGGCCTCAATTGTACCCCATAATTCCCACTTATAAGACCGTTATGTCCTATCCATATCTTTATTATCTATGGTTGTTTACCTATTATTATTATTTATTTTTTTAACAACCATAATAAATGTTATAAACTTTAACTTAAATACTTTAATGGTTTAACCATATAGTTAAATGTGATACATGTATAATAATAATATTATAATATTTAATATGATTGCTATTGTTGATGTACTTTATTTTTAATTTAAATTAAATTTTATGAATGTGTAAAAACATAATCCACAAACTTAAAATATGATATTAAACATCTATCATATCTATCTACAACTACTTATGTTATTAGAAGCTGTAAGGCACTTTTTCCTAAACCAAACCTTTATTTTATTGTGATGTTATACTTTAAAAAAATGATTGGTTGGGATTATAAATTTACTGTATAACTTAATAATAATAGATTATAGATATAGAAACTAAAATGATTGTTGGTCCGTAAAAAAAAATATAATATAGACCTAAAATTAAACTTAAATTTGTTTGTGTTAAATTACTTAATGATTTATTACTAATTAGTAGGCTTAGGGACTTATAGCATTTGCATACTTTGTTTAATTATTGTTAAATATAGCAGAGTGCGAAATAAATTTATTTCTCGGTGCCACGATATCAGATCTAAAATTTGAATGTGCATATTTTTGCATATTTGATAAATTTTGCAGGAAAGTGCTTATTTTAACATTTTTTATGCTTATTTTGCATATTTTGGCAATTTTTTTAAATTTCAAATTGAAAACTATAGATATTTAACATGTTGACTGCGGCACGAGTTGAACCGGGCGACGACGGGTGCGGCACATTTTTGTATCGCACTGGACCGCGAGTCGGTAACGAAAAGGTTCCTTTAGATTTTAGAACATAATATTATTATTTTATTGGCTAATGTGAAGAAAGTAATCAGTGAGGCTCCACGTGGAGCCGTAATATAATATTATGAATTGGTTATCTTCTTTTATTCCAAAAATCTACCATTCATATCTCGTTATAATTTTTGTGTAAATATAATCTTAAATAATCCTATAAAACTGTATCGCCCGCTTGACATCGACCGATAGTCGATAATAGTTGTACGGGCCGGGAACGACACAATAATAGGCCGTGACGCCCGGTCACCAAATACTTCGCGCGCTACTCTCACACACCGACCGACCTGTGTATGTGTGTATATGTGTGTATAGCGACTCGATAGAAGTGGACGGGATCGCCGATCAAAACTAAAGAGTGCTAGTGTGTGGTGGTGTGTGTAAGTGTGTAGGTATGTGTGGTGTGTAGACTTAAAACTAAAATAAAAGGTAACACGGTTTTTGGTAACTAAGTTGCTGTAATATACAAATAATTTAAAATCTACAATATAATATAAAAATCACAGCAACAGAAAGGTATATAAAAAGTATAATAATATGGCCCTCTTGGCCCAACAGAATAAAATGAAATCAACGGCCCTACTGGCCCAACAGGTAAAAATATAATATAATGCTGCTATGTGAGCTGATATAATTATTAAATATAAATAATAGTAATATAAGTAAAGAACTCACAATTTTGTCGGTGCTCGGCTGGCCAGCTGCTACCTAACCTAGCCTATATAAATGATTGCACACACACACAGAAACTGGAAAATAAATATAATAATAATAATAATAATAATAAATAATAAATGTGGCGATTCGCGCCCACACAAAATAATAATACAAGTGGCGATTCGCGCCCACACAATTATAATAATACAAGTGGCGATTCGCGCCTACACAATTATAATAATACAAGTGGCGATTCGCGCCCACACAATTATAATAAAGTGGCGATTAGCGCCTTACACAATATAAAAATATATTATAAAAAAGTGGCGATTAGCGCCTTGCACAAAATATAAAATATATAAAAAATAAATGTGGCGATTCGCGCTGACACGAAAAATATAATAATTTTACGGCGATTTGCGCGCGTAGCATAAGAAGAAAATGTTGTGTTTATCGTTTACACACTGGAACTGGACTAGCTTGGTTGGGCGGCCGTGCTAATTAAGTCGGCACAGGCGAACCGGCGGCGACCGATAACGCGTTTACTTAATCTACATATTATATAATAATTCACAATCACATAATTAATACAAAAATATACACTACGAAAATAAACTACAATTATATGGTGACTGTTTGCGTGTGTGTGTGTGTGTGTGTGTTGGTCAATCGGCGACGGCTCGTAACCGGAGCGCGCGTATATACGATATATTTACGTATACTAAATTATGCCGACACTATTTGGCGTCAACAATAGTTATTATTTCAGTTTAGTCGATTATTATCCGTCGTTGTTTCGCCTGTCGCGTGCTTTTCACTAGTGTAGATTTTTATACGCAAAATATAAAACTTTTAAATAAACCTAAAGTAATTGTTGAAATGCCAAAAGTACAAAAGTCGGAAGAACACTAAAATTTAAACCAATTATCTTATAAAAATTCAATTTATTATATCATTTTCAATTCAAGTAATAATATTCTTATATAATATAAATTCTAATAAAATAAATATTTAATTTTATCACATATTTGTTATACCTATTTTTTGGGGGCCATATCTTAATACATAGGTATACGGTTATTTTTAGGTGCATATTTTAGAGCATATTTGGTCATTTTTTTGGTGCATATTTAGGTATTTTTTAGAGCTAGAAGTCCCTAAGCCTACTAATTAGTAATAATATTAACAAGATATGGATTTTATTGATAACTTCAACACTAAAAAATTAAATTAAGCTGAACTGAATCATTATGAGGTGAATAAACTGGTATGTTATTGATACATCATCTAGTGTACTAGATGAACCAGAATAAACCATTCTGAGTCTAATATAAGTAAAATAAGTCTAAAGCTTATGCATAAAATGGAATATAGTTTAATATAGTTACTATGTAGTTTAACCGTGGTAGATACTAAATTATATACCTACAAGCATCTATAAAATACTATTTAACTATTATTGTAATAATATTTTAATTTACATGTTTCTGCAATATCACTTAACTATATCTTAGAAATCTGTGGTACCACGAGTCATTGTCACAATATTCCTTCATTATTCTTAACACTTCGGCAATCAGTAACGTAGCACATACTGTATATACAGATGATTGGGCATTGAAAGTTCATAAATTTTATATTTTTCAGAAAGAAATCTGATGAGTTTTTGTAGCTATTAATATAATTATAGCTATGAAATATTTTTAATTTGTTACAAAATTATAACCTTATGTAAAAATTCAATTTTTTTTAATTTGTTATAAAATTATAATCTTATGTAAAAATACATTTTTTTTTTCAGTGATACATTGAAAAAAAATAATGATGTAGGTATCAATTATATTGAATCATTATAATATGCACGTTTTAGCTAAAAAAAATATTAAAATAATGCGCATGCGCACAATAACTTTTTTTTTTAAATGGCATGATCCATTTTTGACCACAAATTATTTTTTTTTTGGTATTTTTTTATGAATTTTAGTGGTTGAATTTCTTTTCTAAGTCAAAAAATGACTGAGTTACAGCAATTTGATTTTACGTTATTACAATAGGTAAACAGGTATTTCATAAATTGGATTAGTTATTTTTATTTTTTTATTATTAACTAAGTATTTTATAATCTGTTATACCCGTGCAAATAACGTAAAATCAAATTGCTGTAACTCGGTCATTTTTTGACTTAGAAAAGAAATTCAACCACTAAAATTCATAAAAAAATAATTTGTGGTCAAAAATGGATCATGACATTTAAAAAAAAAAAGTTATTGTGCGCATGCGCAAAGTTAAGTGTCAAAAAAATAGTCTAATTATTTGAAAATGTGTATAATAATGTTTATTAGTTAGCCGAAAAAGCAGAATTGAAATATATGAAGCCTGCACATAGTTATTGAGTGTTTCCACTTATCGTGATCACACTGTATATATACTATGATTATATATTTTATATTGTTTTACATTAATTATAATATCATTTCAAAGGAACAATTAAATTATTACTATATATTTATAATTTCATCATGAATATATTATTATTATAATAATCAATATTTTTAATTTGTTACAAAACTATAACCTTATGTTAAAATTCAATTTTTTTTAATTTTTTATAAAATTATAATCTTATGTAAAAATTCATTTTTTTTTCAGTGATACATTGAGTGGTAATTTGTTTTATTATGTAACTGCTATAAAATCATTAGACATACATCTGAGGAATATGGTGTAATTCTGATATTATAATTTATTTGTTAATCATTTAACAAAAAAACATTGAACGTATAATAGTGGGTATAAATGAATTGTTCTATAAATACTTGAAAAAAAAATTATTTTTGTAAAAGAAAAAAATAATGATGTAGGTATCAATTATATTGAATCATTATAATATGTACATTGTAGCTAAAAAAATATTAAAATATTGAATTCAAACGTCCTCGATACCTAATGTATATAAAATATTTCAAAGCAGTTCAATAATGTTATATAATTAAAACAATTATAATTTTATACAATATTAATTATACTTGTTGTTACCAATGATAAATTAAACCATGATTTTAACTAATTTCAAAACTTTCCATTATATCAAGGTATATTGATATATATATATACTATGATTATATATTTTATATTGTTTTACATTAATTATAATATCATTTCAAAGGAACAACTAAATTATTACTATATATTTATAATTTCATCATGAATATATTATTATTATAATAATCAATATTTTTAAATTGTTACAAAATTATAACCTTATGTTAAAATTCAATTTTTTTTAATTTATTATAAAATTATAATCTTATGTAAAAATTCATTTTTTTTTTCAGTGATACATTGAGTGGTAATTTGTTTTATTATGTAACTGCTATAAAATCATTAGACACACAGCCTTACTTATAAATTATAATAGCTATGAAATATTTTTAATTTGTTATAAAAATATAACCTTAAGTTAAAATTCAATTTTTTTAATTTTTTATAAAATTATAATCTTATGTAATTCTGATATTATAATTTATTTGTTAATCATTTAACAAAAAAACGTTGAATGTATAATAGTGGGTATAAATTAATTGTTCTATAAATACTTGAAAAAAAAAGTATTTTTGTAAATGAAAAAATAATGATTTAGGTATCAATTATATTGAATCATTATAATATGCACGTTGTAGCTAAAAAAATTTTAAAATATTGAATTCAAACGTTCTCGATACCTAATGTATATAAAATATTTCAAAGCAGTTCAATAATGTTATATAATTAAAACAATTATAATTTTATACAATATTAATTATACTTGTTGTTACCAATGATAAATTAAACCAAGATTTTAACTAATTTCAAAACTTTTCATTAAATCAAGGTACATTTATAATGCTCGTCAGCCTGTTACCTGTCAAATGGTGTCCATTAGTGGCTTCGAACCCAGAACGTTGCTGTCTGGGGACGCACACACTGGTACAATAAAAAAAAAAATACAATCAGATAATAATGAAATGTGGCAATCCCAAAAACGTGTGATTAACGAGCCACCAGTTGAGACGAATAATTCACTGCAACACATGATTCATGAAACGACCACCAAAAAAGTCACGTGTTTTTTTGTGAGTATGTCTTGATGGCGCCCTGAATTGTGGAATGGTAATTAATAATTTTATAATATAATGACAGTGATACTTACAGACCTGATACGGTGCAAATATACAAAAAAAAACCAGACCAACAAACACTGGTGAATAATAATGATACACAACAAAATATCGTAAACAAAGACGCGTTGAATATTGTTAGAAAAGCACAACGGCTGCGACAGTGACCGTACACTGTACCACCAGCTATCATGCTCGAGATGTGAAAAGAAAAGAAAAGAAAACGGGAAGAAAGTATGTAAAAAAATATAAAACGATATAAAACAGTTAGAACTACGCACACCGTTAGTAATGTTAGTATCATAGCCTACAGTGAGATGAAGTACGCGGTGTGGCCTAACCTAACGCACAGTAACAGTGAACATATTACAGTATTACCGTATGCGGGGCAAAATCGGATTATCGGAATATTATCAATAATTGTTATCATGGAAGTAAACTGTATACACTGATTTGAAACGTTTTGTTTGATTATTATATAGTACACGTGTTTTGATATCACATTTTTTTTAAATAAATACGTTTTATATTTGATAACATTCAATTACCTAAATATCCAAAGAGTGAATTTTTATATGCGAGAATATTGTTCAGGTATGCCATATTTATTATTCAATCCTGTATAAGGGGACGGATATATTGGACAATATTGGAAAAATACTAAATACTATAATTCTTTTATTTATAATATTTATTTTAGAATAAACCATTCTGAGTCTAATATAAGTAAAATAAGTCTAAAGCTTATGCATAAAATGGAATATAGTTTAATATAGTTACTATGTAGTTTAACCGTGGTAGATACTAAATTATATACCTACAAGCATCTATAAAATACTATTTAACTATTATTGTAATAATATTTTAATTTACATGTTTCTGCAATATCACTTAACTATATCTTAGAAATCTGTAGTACCACGAGTCATTGTCACAATATTCCTTCATTATTCTTAACACTTCGGCAATCGGTAACGTAGCACATACAGATGATTGGGCGTTGAATGTTCATATTTTTTATATTTTTCAGAAACAAATATGGTCAGCTATTGCAGCTGAACGATAAAAAGTTGGTCTCGAAGCGATCAGAAGGATATTTAGAGCAAAAAATGACTGGTAAATAATTAATTTTCTAAAAATAAATGTCTTTTTTTTAGTAAAAAAAGATTTTATTTATATTTTTAAACTCCAGTATTCAACTTTTCTGCCCAACAAAGGCTTTTTCTACACAACGTTGGGACGCTGATTTTAAAAATGTCTGTCTTGAAGTGCTGAGATTTATATAACAAAAATACATCTTAATATATTATTATAGTATCAACCTTAATGCAAAAAGCAAAACTTAAAATAAAAGGTTTAAAACCCTTTAACGGGCAATAGTTTTAATTACTATGCTATTTCTCGTTTAACGGAACGTTTTTTTTTGTACCGTAATATTTAGCGTATGGTTACAAAAACTCTGTATTATTATGTCCGTATCTGTTATTAATTGTTTCAAAAAAAACTATTGTTACTAAAACTATTAGTATTTCCACCATTATCATTTTCATTTGGTTTGTTTCGTTATGTCTATTTGCGTTATTATTCCCGTAATACTGATATACGCGTAATAATCGGATGCGAGTTCGGTTTCTTCCTTTTTAGCCAACTGCATGACGGCTACCAGTGTAGGAGGATTACGCGATTTTACTATTGTTCTTAAATTTGGAATTAATCAATTTTTTCATCATAAAGAACATTGGTAAGAAACTGCGTGGTGTTCTTGTACAACAGTGGCGGTGTGATGGGGGGGGTGGCCTTGGCGTTTAATGCGTTGGTTGCGACTCACACGGTCGCTGGTTCGAATCGCTGTCGTAGTCGCCATCGCTGTCTGGAAAAAGATACAATTGGTTATTGTTGTTTTGAAAGAGTTACTGCCGCTGACCCTCTCACAAGACATGGTAGAAACCTACAGGGGTTCACTTAAAAACCCTGCCGAGGCTACGAGATTCTAAGCGCTGGGAGTAACTTACATTATAATGTGGAACCAATTTTTTGTGTCTTGTAATTTATAATTTATGTTCCGTGTACTATGGTGTCATATAGTTGTGCGACGGTCAGTTAAAATGTTTTTATATGTACTATGTACTAAAAGAACGTTCGAGATCAACTGAAGTCACCGGAGCATATAGAAAATCAGTTATCATATTATTATATACTACAGTGGATTGCAGCACATTATTACGTAGGGTATATTATTATCACTATTATCGGACATAATATAATTTATATTATTTACGTCACTGCAACCAAAAATATCGAACATATATACAAATTAATCGATATATTCTCTAATATTCTTTATTATACGAAATATTCTTTTATCTTGAAATATTCTCAAATATGCAAAAAAACTTTTGCCATTATTACACCCGGTTCATGATTCGTAATGATTTCGGACCCCCCCCCCCTCCCCATCTGACTGCATATACTCAAAAAAGATACCTATGCAAAATAATATAATTCCGGGATCTAATTATAACACACATAATAATGATTTCGATTATTGTATTTTTAATTAGTCGGACCATAGAATAAGAAATAAGAATATGAGGGTCAGACGTTGAAAACGTCGTGCGCTCGAGTTGTCGTGTCATAGTATTCTTGTAATCTTGCGGATCATAATCTATAAATATACCAATATATAAATATTAATCCTGACATATTATAGCCATGTATGTAGGTATAATTTTTATTATAGTTTACCAGTTGATTGATTAATATAAACATCATTCTACAGGAAACGTTTTCAGCGTTTTCTTCAGAACTTGTATTTAGTATTGTTTCGTTGTATTTATATTTTATAATTCATACTTCATAGTATTATAAATAATTACCCAAGTACATCCATCCAACCACCCACCCACCTACCAAACAAACCAAATTTTGAATGTGTTGCTCAAGCAACACACGCACAATACGATAGCCGCCACACTGGTAAAATATTATACTACAATATGACGTATATTATTATGTATTTATGTAAACATAAAACAAAATAACTAGCTTATTTTTTTTAAATCCAATTTATAATATTATAATAATCAGTTTTATAATTAGAATTAATAATAATTATAATATATTATATATTATAATAATTCAATTACGTATAATATACCTATGTATTTTTTATTTGAATCAAAATATTTAGCGTAGAAATTTAATATAAATAGGTAACAACTATTACACGTATTATTTATAATAGTCGCTTTAGTACACGTCATAATGTTATAATATTAATACATTATTATACATTATATTTTTTTTAGTAGTGATGTATTGTAATAGTTATTAAAATAGAGTGTAAATTATATCAATCCACTGCGCATAACGTTTTCATTACAAAGTATAGGTAATTCTACTTTGAATTGATTAACTATATTTTTTTATTTTAGTTATTTTTGAGAAAAATTAATTTATAATAAATTTTTAATCGGCATATTATTATATTACCAAAATTCTATACCTATAACAATATGTACCGTAAGATTTACGAAAAGGTGTAAGCAGTGCAATAAAATAAATAACGGTCAAGTTGTCGCACGAAGATAGCCTTTGTTTGGCCACGAAGGTACTCGCCATACGTAGTGGTGACAATGTGGCGCAGCTGATGTTATAAATTTCGTGTGCTGGCGTGCCGCCAGAGACAAACAAATGATGACCCGATGAGGACCTCTGCTACCAAGAATAACGGTAAATATACGGATATAATAATAATGGACACATACTAGTTGCGGACGAAATTATTAAGGTCAATATTGTAACATAACAATTGGCGGACACGAGTTTCGTTATCGTAGTACTAGTTGCGTACAGAGTTTTTTTTCTCAAACACATTTCTCAAATCAGGTAGTGAGTTGCGGACACAAATATTTCCCTTCACCATTTTTTCAGGACTTAGGACAAGCTACCAAAAAGTTGGTAGGTGGGGTTAAAAATATTTGTGTCTTGTAAAAGAGCAATCGTTATTATTAAAATGTTGTTAAATTATTTAATGTTTTAATTTTGTAGCAAAAATTGTTTATAAAATACTTATAGATTATCGTAATAGTATTTATAGATCTTTTGGTAAAAATTTTTTTGAAACATCCTGTATATAATATGATATTCTACTGATTTCACCACGTGAATATTGCAAAATTTGATTGCTAATAAATGCCTCCTTTTCAACAGTTACTTTTGCTCGTTTTAAATTTCGCACTACAGAACAATTCATTTTCGTATAGCTACTAGTCAACATGTTAAATATCTATAGTTTTCAATTTGAAATTTAAAAAATTGCCAAAATATGCAAAATAAGCATAAAAAATGTTAAAATAAGCACTTTCCTGCAAAATTTATCAAATATGCAAAAATATGCACATTCAAATTTTAGATCTGATATCGTGGTACCGAGAAATAAATTTATTTCGAACTCTGCTATATTTAACAATAATTAAACAAAGTATGCAAATGCTATAAGTCCCTAAGCCTAATAATGAGTTACGATGGCTGAATCGGTGTATATCCCGACCGCCGCCGCAGTCGGAGGCACGATTATAGAGCATCTATATTTTTTTTCCTGGTAAAACCGATTACAGACAATGATTTCAAAACTATCACGCCGGCGGTGTCTGTTACATTACCTATTGTAAAAAGGTTCGACCGTTTGAATCTCCACTTCACGATAACCGAGTCCGTCCATAAAAATATAACATAATATACACAATAGCCGCAGTTTCTAACAGCAGGTACCTATATATTATATTTCGTAATGATCCTTGTATAGTACAAAGAAAAAATATAACTCTGTGAGGGTTCCGGTAAAATTTATTTGACACATGTCCACAATAAATTCTGAAATACAAACCTATAGTCTACATTTAAGATATAATTTGTATATGTAATAGCACCAGGCGCCAACAAGGGTAACGTTAGAGTTTGACTGAAATGCGCTCGGGTGGCCCGGGTAGACCGCGGTCGGTGGGACGGGAGAAGATTTGTTCATGTCGGGTGGTCGGGTGAAAAAAAATTACGTAGCACTGTTACGCGCGTCCTAACGTCGTTTACGATGAACACGTATTATTTTCCAGTCGACCGTCCACGGTGGTCCGTCGAGCCGGGGTAGGTCGCATGCGGGCAGCCCGGACGTCGACGTTGCACGGGGTTTCGAAACCGGAGTTTTTGGATCGCGATTTTTTCCAAACCCAATAACTCGTTAACGGTCGGTTTTCGGTGGACGAACCAAAGAGGTGATCTCGTCGGGCGCACCGAATACTATCAGGAATAGTAGGTCCGACGGACGTGATGCGATTTTTAAATATTTTTCGATTGTGCGATTGTGGCGGGGGTATTAGTGTTCGGGTGGGGGGAACCGATACGCGCGCCGATTGCGGTAGTTCACGGGCGCGCGTCCACTGTTGCACGAGCGACGCTACGAGGTGAATCTGAATAACTAATTTTTATTTTGCATTTTTTTGGTGTTTATTACTTTTTATGTCATCTTTTGACATTTTTAAGTCATTTTCCCAAATTTTTAAATTCTGAGCGGAGCGATGAATGTATTGATTTCACCATGATGTGTGTTTTTTTTTGTGTCTGTCATCACGTTTTGGGACAGTAAAAATGCTTCGATTTTCGACTTCAGTTCCTCGTTCGATCAGAAAGTGAATCTAGTTGGTACTTTGGGGGGTCAAAAGTAAAAAATTCTTAATACTTTTCTAAATAATTGAGAAAAACAAACTAAAAATTAAGGGAAAACCGAGAAATTTTACGCACACTCATTTTTTCGACAAAATCGATTTTGGTTTTTGATGTAACTTTAAAACAAATGACCATAGATACATGAAATTTTCACCTAATGTTTATATAAGTATATTCTATCCACCATGCAATTTTCATAGGCATTTCAAATTTTCGATCATTATTAGTTTTTTTTTAATTAATATCGATAAAAATTTATTTGTTTGACAGAAAAGCTTGAAAATTTAATACAAGGCTCTTAACAAATTGTTACAATAGCAGTTGAAAAATAAAAGAAATTCATATTCACAATTCTTTTTTATAAGCATTCAAAGTTTGAATTTTGACAAAATACGTAAAAATCACGAAAATTCACAAATTATTTTAAGCTAGAAATTCATAAAAAATTTTCTTTTTAAATCTAAGATTTAAAAATTTAATACAAGATTCGTTACAAGTTTTTCAATCTTTATCACAAATAAAAATTCCACCGGAAATTCAAATTAAATTTTTATGAGCATTTCAAATTTAAATTTTTACAACATTGGATTTTCACTTTTAGCGATTTCCTTATTTTGGTGTAACTCTAAAACAAATTACCGCAGATACTTGAAATTTTTACTGAATGTTTATATAGGCGTTTTATATATTTGATAAAATTTTCAACTTTTTTAGTTTTTTTTTCTATAAATATCGATAAAAATTTATTTGTTCGGTAGAAAAGCTTGAAAATTTAATACAAGGCTTCTAACACATTGTAACAATAGAAGTTAAAAAATATTAAAAATTCGTGGGCACGATTTTTTTATAAGCATTTAAAGTTCAAATTTTGACTAAATACGTAAAAATTACGGCAATGTTCAAATTATCTTAGATAGAAATTCATAAAAATTTTTCTTTTTAAATCTAAGATTTGAAAATTTTTAATAATCTATAATATATCCTAGACAGATAAACCGTCTTTGCTCAGAATCGTTTTTTGTATACAATGATATAATATCATTGGATTCAAATTTAATTCCATCCATTACAGTAACCCACTTGTAACCTACTGCACAGCAGAGCGACATACACGACTTTTTTTATTCATTTTTACTGATGATTTGTTACATTTCAGATTTTCCCCAATCACTTCAGTAGACGTAAAGAGAAGTTTATTTCCTATTATAAATATGTATTAACAGATAATCGTCGTTCATTTACTTTCGATAACTTAAAATACGCTCTAAATTTTCTGTTCCTTCTCATGTGATTGCACACAGCTAAAATAAGAAGCAGTGGCGCCGAACCCTATATTAAGGTCGGGCCATGGCCTGACATATTTTGAAAATTTAAGATAGGGCCGCTTCATATTAACCATTTTCCTCTCAACGGTATGCCATTTTTTTCGATATTAAGATGTTGGGCCTCTTGAAATATTTTTCGCCCTACTAGATTTTTAGGACTTCGGTGCCACTGGTAAGAAGTGTGGCTGTCATTCATTGTGGCTATTAATGCACCATAAGATTTATTTTGATTTTGGTTGTCTTGGCAGACGTCAAATCCAACTATCGTCTATCATCATATTCTTTTCAGGGATAATAACACGCCATTGTGCTCCACCCAGCTTACAATTAATTTGTATGGCAATTTTAGTACATACTGACATATTGTTATTATTAATTTGTCTTAACAACACTATTTGAGATGGAACTGGTCTATCGATACATAAATGTTTCTTAATGGCGATGTAGTAATCTGAACGATTTGTCGTCATGACGCATAAAATAAATGATGGATTTATTTGATCACGCGTGTACGTTATCATGTACCTCTTTTTTTTGACATTTTTTTTGAAGTCATTTTCCCACATTTTTAGTCATTTTTTATTGAGTCTATATCAAGCAATATTTCAGTATGAACTGTTAATCTGGGGAGGGCTCTCGGATAACACTCTATTATAACCTTTACTGTTTCATCAACGACAGATAGTGCGTGTATGCTTACAAAACAAACAAACTATGTTGGTTCAACTGGTCTCAATTTTAAAGGGTTCAATGTATTGCCAGTTGACTTTGTTTTCAAAAAAATGGCAATTATGTGGGTGGTTAAACACATAGATCAATGGGTAGAGAAAAATGAAATTAGTAACAAAAGAGGTTTTCGATCTTTTGATGATAAAACATCACTTTGTAAAAAATCAGTTGGTCAAAAATTTGTTGATTATTTTGGTCATATATATTACAATTCTACGCATTTCTCTATAAAGAAGAATGTTAATATTAATTACAAATATTATAACGCTAAAAAATTAATTAATGATTGGCTACATGTATCTTTAAATGTAACTTAGGTTAACCTTATTGTATTATATTTTATTTATCTCTTTTTGTATTGTATAATTACGCAATAATAGTGTTTTAGTTTTTCCTTTTTAGTTTTTAAGCATAATATGTATCAATTTATAACTCTCTATCTTCGCCATAAGCCTAGATAATTCAAATGTACAATTAATGTAAAACTGTATTTTATTTGAATTAATAAAAAAAATTACGATATAGTTTTAAAAATTGAATCTACAATTTACAATAATTTAGAAGTAGACTTTAAAATATCTAAAGACTGCACAGACGTTAATACGTCTTTACATATTAAATTTAATGCACCGTGTATAAAAGACGATCCCCTTAAGCGCATCGGCTCTATGGCCTAATTTAGATTTGGCAGTGACAAAAAAAATCAATTATTTAATACTTATAAGCGTACAGTTATTGATAAAGAAGGATGGCAAAATATCATAAATTAATTAACCGAGTTGACTTACTTACTAAATACCTATATACCTATTTTTTTATTTTCCTGAAAATAGCACCCCCAAAACCGCCACTGTCACCAAGTTAACAACTCTTAATCGAATAGATACCCAAATCTCAATGTTTTTTGTACCGGACGTAGGAGTATTGGGGATTGTAAAGACGTGCGAGTGCAGTGCACATTGCAAGCAACGCGCGTCGCTATGTAGGTAACAATAGCGCAAAATTTATACTTCCAATGACTAATTAACACGTTCAATGCAGATGCCTATTTGTGGCGCGGGGCTTTGCTTTATTATTATTTTTATAAATATGTATACATTCGACTACAACAAATTGAATAAAACTTCAGTAATCTAACAAATATTTTCTTATAATTTATCAACCGATAATATTCATTATATATACGTATATTAGAATATTATATACTATTAGTAATAAAAGACACTGCGTTTCTACATCCCGGGAAAAATTGAATTTTATAAATATTATTTATTACTTTATTTGACGACGATAATGCAGATAATGTCACAATATATGTTAGTATTATACAAATAAAAGAATTAATAAGTGTATCACCGGAAACCAGCCTCGCAGAGCGGTATTAATTTGTGTATGTGTAAAAAAATAAATAAAGTTCGAATGATGGTCTCGTGTCTTGTGCACACACACTGACAATAGTCCGTGTTCCCGAGGTGGGGAGCCGTTGCCCGTTAAAAGGTAAAATGATATAAAATAGATAGAAATTTAGAGCATATCACGATTTACAAGTAATGCGTGTTTAAAACGATTCAGTTGTATATTACAACACCAGCGAACGACAATAACGATCTATAAACTCTGATATTTTATCAGATAGAATTTATTTTAAATTATTAACTTTAAATTTAAAAATGTACAACGTCTTTTGCAATGAACCAATATACGTAGGTTATTCTTTTTTCATGACATTGTTTTTTAAAATATTTAGAATACGTATACCGAAGTGTAATTTTTCGTATTTATGCAAAAATGCAAACAACGTAAAGATCTATTGTGTAAAAATTATCATTTGTACAACACATCGACAGTGTTGAATGACGGTTTAAAATATAGGTATAAAAATACATCATCGGATATAATTAGAGAGATGGTGAGTATCGGATCCGGAGAGGTCGAGCGATGCATGAGAGGGTATTTTGAAGATCTATACATCCCAATGCCGGATTCAACTCATAAATATTTTAAAGACAACATGCTCAAAAAATCACCAATTTCCAAGGATGACTACACGCTATCCGGACACAGGTATTGGGATAGTGTATTATATTTAGCTTAATTGGAGAAGTACAAACCCAGTGAAGAGGAAATATATATGGTAAGTGGTAAAGTAGATTTAATTAGTAATAATTCGTTGCTAAAATTTAAAAAAAACATTAAAGTTTTAAGTAGTAGTTATAACAATTTACATTCAGATTTTATTTATAATCATTTAAATGTAAATTCTGATGGTGTAGATATAAGTAGTTTTTTTTGTACAATACGTTCAAGAGACGTATTATAATAATTTTTTCGAAAAAAAAAAAAAATTAGATATTTATAATTTAGAAGTAGAATTAGACAATATTTATTTATATAATTGTTTTATTGTTACCGCGTTTAGATTTTTTTTCACAACCCATAACGTACCACTAAAATTCATGTTCATAAATCATTACGATATAGTTTTAAAAATTGAATCTACAATTTACAATAATTTAGAAGTAGACTTTAAAATATCTAAAGACTGTACGGACGTTAATACGTCTTTACATATTAAATTTAACGCACCGTGTATAAATGACGATCCCCTTAAGAGGATGCTATACACCCGAAAATTGTTACTAAAACATGCTCTTCGCCAAACTATTTTTCTCTTCACCTATTTGTTGTAGACTTAAAATTAAAATGTCATTAAAAAGAGGAGAACTTTATCTATTATCTCTCGTCGGATTTTTTCTTTATCTCAATTTTTTATCCTGAAAATTGGCCGTTAAAAAACAAAAAAAGTCAAAAACTTTATCATCAATTGTGGACGTTGTATTAAAGTTATTGAAAAATACCGACGAGAGATAATAGATAAAGTTCTCCTCTTTTTAATGATACGTTAATTTTAAGTCTACAATAAATAGGTAAAGAGAAATACAGTTTGGCGATAAACATGTTTTTTGAAATTGAAAAATGTACACCACGTATACAGCGTAAATAAGTGCTGCTCTAGTATGTGAACGACAGTTACGGGTACTACTAGAGTAGTAGACTCTTCACTCCACCACCACTATTGCAAGGCAGGCAGCTGAATGTATTGTTTGCGCGCGAACTACTGCATAATAATTGTGTCCGATGTTCATGCACAATGTTATCTATGTTTTCGGAAAGACGACAAAATAAGTTTAATTTTGTACGGCGGGCGGGCGGGCTAATTATAATAATTCCATCAACAATGTATGGTTCGTAGGAACGAATAACTCGTTATTATAGTCTAATAAAGTTTATAGATTATAATGATATAATATATTTAAATCAAGAGATAATTTATAATATTATATTATGATTATTTCTTTTACAAATAATTTTATTATGTATACTCTATACAGTGGCGTAGTTATAAATAACATATTTGTATATTATTCTCATTAAAAAGGCTTAATTTAGAATTATTAAACCGAATTACATTCGATTATCGATCGATTGATTATCGTAGTCTCGTAGAGACTAGTCTTATAAATTTCTAGCTTCATTTGTCTTACGAGTATAAATGAATTCAGACCTATAAGCTATAAGACAAGAAAATTATATTTAAATAGTATTTACTAGTTACTACTTTAGACCTTAGTAGTTAGTACCTACTACCTACGTTATTTTGTTTTATTTTATTTGGCGTTTTGTGTTTGGATATTATTTTTTTATTTTTTTATTATTTTAATTCAAATAATTTAAAAAAAATGTATGTTAAACAACTGGTTGCAAAGAAACCAATTAGTAAACTTCAAAACCGTTTACACATGAAATGTTTAAGAGCTAAAAACAACAATATTGCGAATGAGATCAACATTCCGTAAGTATCTATACCAATGTTGATTACTTATTTCATATTTTAAAATTATAATCATTTATTCATTTATACTTGATTAAACTAATTTATAAATAACAAGTTATTATCTTTTGTAGTATTATTAAAAAACTCATGAAATACATTTTTTTTTTGTTTAGTGAATTTCCTAATGGTGTTCCTATCAATTATATTGATGAAACAATAATAAATATAACTAATATTGGATCACCAGAATCTGCTACTATTGAGTATACTATATTGCATTTATATAATTATATATTATATTAATATAACATAATGCTAAATTATTATTTGCTAATGTAGTATGCGATTTACCTTGTCCGAACGATTTATACTTGAAATATATATATACAATATACTCATTTGAATTATTAAACTAAATTTGTAAATATTTATTTTACATAGGCGACCAAAATGGATTATTGTCATTGATAAATTTTGTATTTCTTTTTTTATAAAGTAAAATAAAAAAAGTCGTGGATGTCGCTATGATGTACAGTAGGTTACTGTAATGGATGGGATTAAATTTGAATGCAATGATAGGTATCATTGTATACGAAAAACGATTCTGAACGAAGATGATTTGTCAGTCTAGGATATATTATATTTAAATATTGTCATATATATTCTATTTTGAAACAAATATTTTATTTTTCAATTAGGACGCATTTTGCATAAGGCATGGTTAATCAATTTTTCCAAAAACATTGCATGTAGTTATCATAATTCAAAATAACTTATATTATCATAGATATACATATACCTGGTTTGAGGATAAATCGTTATCATTACGCGATTTCATAAAAATTTAAAACTCTAACGCTCAAATCATTTTTCCTATAATGACGCTTCAAATTTTCTCTATAGCTATTTGAAGCAAAACTTATGGGAAACTTGGTGTTAAATTTTATAACCTTAGATATAAATACAAACAATATTATGAATTTTGAACTACAAAATAATTCGCAAATATTCATGGTTTTGACGAATTTTTGTCAATATTTGAAATTCAAATGCTAATAAAAATTTAATTTGAATTTCCGGTGGACATTTTTTTTTGTGATAAAGATTGACAAATTTGTAAGGAATCATGTATTAAATTTTCAAATCTTAGATTTAAAAAAAAAAATTTTATGAATTTCTAGCTTAAAACAATTTGTGAATTTTTGTGGTTATTAGGTTTTTTGTCAAAATTCAAAATTTGAATGCTTATAAAAAAAAATTGTGACTATGAATTTATTTTATTTTTCAACTGCAATATGTTAAGAGCCTTGTATTAAATCTTCAATATTTTCTACCCACAAAATAAAAATGTTATCGATATTATTTTTAAAAAAACTAATCATGATCGAAAATTGCATAATTAAAATTAACCTAACCTATGAATAGTTAAACTTAAATCAAAATTTTTAAAAATTTCATGGTGGATAGAATATAGGTACTTATATAAACATTCAGTGAAAATTTCATGTATCAATGGTCGTTCGTTTTAAAGTTACATCGAAAATCAAAATAGATTTTGTCGAAAACTGATTGTACGTAAAATTTCCTGTTTTTCCGTTAATTTTTAGTTTGTTTATCCCGATTATTTAGAAAAATATTAAGAATTTTTTACTTTTTATCCCCCAAAGTATCAACTAGATTCACTTTCTGGTTTAACAAGGTACTGAAGTTACAAGTCAAAGCAATGTTACTGCCCCAAAACGTAATGACAAACACAAAAAAAAAAAATTCATGGTTTTGACGAATTTTTGTCAATATTTGAACTTCAAATGCTAATAAAAAAAAATTATGCCTATGTATCCTTATAATTTTTTATTCACTTTAAGAATAACTTATGAGGAACTTTGTATTAAATTTTCAAGTATTTTGATAGGGCCAAAAAAATTTTATCGACACTTCAAAAAAAAATTTTCAGACAAATTGAAAATTTCAGTCGTCTATAAATATCTCAAAAAAAGTCAAAATATTTTGAAAATTTAATCATGTAAAGAAAATACCAATCCTAATAACTGGTAAAATTTTCAAGTATCTAGGACTTATACTTTTTGAAAAATAACAAATAATTAAAATCGTTTCAGGATAAATCGTTATCGTTACGCTATTTCGTAAAAATTTAAAATTCAAACGCACTTAAAATTTTTTCTATAATGATACTTCAAGTTTTCTCTATAGCTACTTGAAGGAAAACTTATGGAGAACTTAGTGTTGTATTTTTAATCCTTAGTTATAAACGCAAAAAATTTTATGATTTTTCAACTTCAAAATTACTTGCACATTTTCGCGTTTTCGACAGATTTCGTAAAATTTTGAACTATAAAAGATTATTAAAAAAAATTGTGACTTACGATTTTTAATTTTTTTTAGCTACAATAAGAAAAACTCATAAGGAACCTTGTATTAAATTTTCAAGTTTTTTTGGTCGTCCAACATTTTTTTACCGACACTTCAAAAAAAAATTCTCAAAAAAAGTGGACGAAAAAGTGGAAAAATAACGAAGGATGGCAAAATACCATAAATTAATTAAATCATTTTTTTCATGAATTTATGTTATAACATATTCATTTTTTCGTAAAAAAAAAGTATTGTTGTTTTTTTAGTATTTTTAAAATAATTGTAAATACCATAAATTCATGAGAAGTTGATACTTTTGATAGTGGTTTAATTATTAAAACACGTTGAGTTCCGCTAGTGTTTACGGCGCAGTGCCCTCGTCGCCGCGCCGAAACTACGTACGGTCGACTATGCGTCGACACCGGCGATACGCGACGGCGCGACGCTGTAATACGTACTTATCACTTTATCTATTACGTACTTTACGACTAGAATAGCCACAGAAAAAATAAACAAATAATAATCTTATTTTATTTATAAATATTTCATAATTAAAAATCATTTTCATTGCGTAATAAAAATAGTTTTATATTTTTCGAATCACCCTGTATTCTGAGGAACACTGTGTATACAGCGTAAAATAATTTGTATGAATATGTTAGTGTTGGGAATGTTATTTATACCATTTATTATGTCAAATTGCGACAGAATTATAATAATACGATATACAATTATTATTATCGGCGATAGATGTCGTCGTGATTTCGGGGAAAAATAAATATCCAAACTAAAAATAAACAAAATTAAAAACCAATGGTATCGTTAGATTCGTAAGAAGGAACCTGATCACCTGCAATGAATTTCAGACCGTTTTCCCGTAGCCATTAAAAATTATAAACCATCAAAGTGAACACTATATTCGTATATTCAACTACCCGTCGACAAAGGCGACCCGGGCAATGTTGCCGATGTCGACTACCCGTCGACAATGGCATTGAACGTGTAAGGGCGGGGAGGGGGTGGTACAAGGAGGTATGTTGAAAGAAGCGTAATTTTTAACATTTACACTTAAAAAAAACACCCCTTGTCATTCAACACCCTAACCAATTAGAAGCCTACCATCACAGTTTAAGAAAAAAAGACTACCATACAAACCCCATAACGCCAACCAGTTCGTCAGTCTGTATTAGCCACTGCCTGTATTAAGACTATAAAACCACAGAGAGGTCCACAGTTTTTTTAAATTATATAATTTTTTTACTGTTAAATATATACTCTAGTATTTATTTTTTTTTAGTTTATCTTTGCTTATAAAATACATTATTTTTAAATTTTAAACGTTGTTAATCATTATGGACGAATCATTGGACAACGTTTCGATTACTGATTTCCGTAAGTATAACATAATATTTTTTTTACATATTGATTATTACCATATAATATTATAAAAACGCGAAGTGTTATACAAAAAAAAACCATTCTGGGCGGAAACGGTTTATTTGTCTATGATATATTATAGATTGTTAAAAATGTTGAAATATTAGATTTAAAAAGAACATTTTTATGAATTTCTAGCTTAAAATAATTTGCGAATTTTCGTGATTTTATACGTATGTTGTCAAAATTAAAATTCGAATGCTTGTAAAAAAAATTGTGATTATAATATTTATTTTATTTTTCACCTGCTATTGTAAAAATATATTAGGAGCCTTGTATTAAATTTTCAAATCTTAGATATAAAAGAAAAATGTTATATGAATTTCTAGCTTAAAATAATTTGCAAAGTTTCGTGATTTTTACGCGTGTTGTCAAAATTCATACTTTGAATGCTTGTAAAAAAAAAAATTATGACTATAATATTTCTTTTATTTTTCATCTGCTATTGTAAAAATGTGTTAGGAGCCTTGTATTAAATTTTCAAATCTTGGATTTAAAAATAAAAGCTTTATATGAATTTCTATCTAAGATAATTTTAACATTTCCGTAATTCTTATTAAAAAACTAGGTTTTTAACTGGGTCTGTCTCGAAAATAGTTTCATTTAAATCATATTAGTTAACTCATTTGACCCACAACTATCTTTAGGTTCAATATTGTCCACTTCAACAGATAAACTAATTGTTGTTTCACTAACCTGAGCATCTGTTTTCTTCGGAATATCTATAGTGTTAGTGTTACTATTACTACTACAACTATCAGAAGTAGAAGCTGGATTTTTAAAAAAATCAGTCAATTTGTGTGTTTTATTTAAAACATTATGCAACTTTTCACTTTTTAATTTGGCAATTTTTTTGTATTGGTCACCACTTAACCGTTTTTTATTCGTACTCATATTCACAAAATAAATAGGATAATTAAAAAAAACCAACGACGATATAATAAGTAGACAAATAAAAGCGACACAGCTACAGCAGTAAGAACTCTACACTACGCAATACGGCCAGGACGCACAGACTGAATTATAATTAATTATTATCACTTCTCCAGAAATAAAATAAAATATCAACAAAATATTCGTATAGAACCGGCGTGGCGGCGTGCCGTCTTGATAATATTAGATTATACTATTATTATTATTGCCAATTGTTATAAATATGTTCTATAGACGCTCACTGACCGCGCCGCCGCGGCGTGAATAATATTCCCAATAGACGGCGCGCGGCGGTAAGAAACTATACAAATAATAAATTCGAATTCTATTTTAAGCCAATGCCATTGTTTTCAATAATTTAAACTAATCTTGTATGCTGTTGTGGCTATTAGAGTATTTTACAATAACATAAAACGATATAATAAGTCTCACCAAGTCAATATATAATACCATAATTATCGAAAAAAAAAACCCTTGAAAAATATGCCGCCCCTCAAAATTTGCCGCTGTAGGCACGTGCCTATAGTGCGTGCATATAACTACGCCACTGGCAACGAATATGAACAATAGAAAAAAATTGCAAATGTAACAACATCCGAGCCCTAGTGATGACAGACACGAAAAAAAAACATAAATCATTGTAAAATCAATACATTCATCGCTCCGCTCAGAATCTAATATGCATACACACACACAAAGTGAGTGTTTAATTTATAACTATGTTTATTTTTTTTTAGTTAATGGTTTTAATGTGGAAGAAGACTCCGAATTTGGGTGTAACATTGAATGCTGTCTCAACACTTTTGAAGGCGGGATCAGTTTCACATCGTTATTTAAATCAAATGTAAGTATAACTATGTTAAGTATACCTACGATGTTTTTGTGTTTTTATATTATATATATTATATTAAAAATTATTTTTATACAGATTCCTCTGGGTATTAATGATAATAACCATATAAACAACACCATCAGATATCCTAACCAATCACCATTATTAATACCCAATAATCCCACGACTTTTTCTGCGAGATCACCGATGTCTGCTACACTACCACCACTGTCAAACGCGCCATCGGATTTACAGTCTGCACTTGCAGTACCGCCGCCATATATACCACGGAACAGGGCTGCTAAATCACCCGTACCGTATTCTCCGTCTAAACATGGTAAATTGAATAAAAATATAAATAATTATCAAACGGAAAATCATTATATTATAATAATATTATATTATTATATATTATAATAATTGTTGATGACTGAAGCAATAAAGGCGACAAAGTCATCACGCATTCACGCGTGTACGTTATCATGTACCTAAAATATCATTACTAGCGCCAGATTAACCCATATGTTTGAAACATAAATTCCCGTTTAAATGATATTTTCATGCACAATATTGTAAAACTTGCTAAATGAGTTTAACATTTAAAAACCTAATGAATAATACATTCAAAATTTCAAAATAATAATCATGATTTTTTTATATTTATTATTTTATTATAAAATCCTTAGTGCCTAGCCAATTTATTAAATTCAATAATACATTATTATTTATTACTCTTAAAATTAATTATTATCATACTGTTTTATCATTTGTTTTTGTTTCCATTTCTTTACGAACTATGTATTGTAATTTAATCTGTATCACTGTAGTCTATATTTTGTAAATAATATGTAATTGTGTTATCTAACCCATTTTATTAAATAAATAAAATAAAATTATACCATACCTACTTAAAACCCAGAATAGGGAAATTATACCCCCCCAAAAAATGGTCATATATCGTATACTTTTAAATTACGGCCTGTGTACATTTAAAACAGGTTTTTAAATGCTTTTAAATTTTAAATAACGATAAACGCTAAACTTTTATAACATTTTAATTACGAATAACGATAAACGCACAAATTGTATAACTACGTTTCAATTCAGAATAACGGTAAACACAAAAGTTGAATGACGTTTAAATTTCGAATAACGATAAACTCAAAATTCGTATAACGTTTTGATTATAAATAACGTAAACCGATTTTTTTTTTCATATGCAATCCCCGGGCCGCCACTTTAAGGATATTTTATGTTTAATTTATTTTAATGAATTAATTAATTTTTTTTTTTTTAGTTGCTTTTGATACGGAAGATGACACACAAGTCCTGTCACCATATGTACCACACAACATTTCTGCAACATCACAAACCCCGTCGCTATATACACCAAGCAAAATTACTGCGAAATCAACAGTCTCATCGCCATACATATTGCGCAAAAGTTCTGCCAAATCACCCGTAGTGTATTCTCGGACCGGGCGTGGAAAATTTGATAAAAATATAAATAATCATCGAACTAAGAAGAATAAAAGTATGTTTGTCGGTGACGGAACAAATTACGACACTTTTGCGCGCACTGTATCAAAGACGTCCAAAATATCACCAACACTGCCAAGCTTACCATCGAAATTACAACCATCCTCATCGTCGTCATATAAACAACGCAATAGTACTGCAGATATTACCAATAGCGTTATCGGCACCGCCATTACCATAACAACCACCACACCGACCGCTGACTCCGCCCCATGCTCCTCGGCCAGCAACTTTAGCACCACCTCCATTATACCAGTGTTGGCGACAGAAGTTTCCGCGACATCTAACAACGAAGAGGAAAGAGTCAAAACCAACGACGATAAAGGTATTGTAAACGACACAACTTTTGATCAAGATATTGAAATATCGGAATTGGTAGTAATTAAAAAAAAACAAAAATTAAATGCTAAAACGATATATAACAACGTTAAAGATAAAACTGATGATGGCGATAAAAGTAATAATAATTATGACGGTTGTGGTAGTTGTATTGATTCAGAAAGTTCGAATTCGGCTTCCGATTCTGATTCCGATTCCGATGTTGAGAATTTTATAAAAAATTATGAACAACGACTACGAACGGTACCAATAGCTGATAGGTATAGTAAATCAAAAAAAAATCTTACAGTACATTTTAAAGAAATAACAAGCAACGCAGTCTTAGATAGTTTACAATACCCAGACGCAAACATTGATCATGCTGACTATATATATTATGTTAAAAATGAACATGAATATCAGGATTCTCCAGGGTATACGCTTCATAAAACAGCTGTAGATCAAAAATATTTTATAACTTTATTAAAAAAATATAAAAAATTTTTACCGATTTCAGATAAAAAATTCCAACAAAAATGTATAAATAACGTTAAACATATTAAATACACAGTCCCAGAATACGGTCGTCATATTAGTCAGTTTAAATGCCCTAACGGGTATACCGATATATCCAAAATTTTAGATAAAATTGAGTCAGATAATCGGAAAATTATGGTAGTATACAAACGTCTGAATTGGGGGAACTTTTAAAAACATATAGTACTAATAAACTCAATTTTCCAGTCATACAAAACCTGCAGACTAATTATAAAACAGATATCCTAATGTATGATTTAACTTACGGACACATTCCGACTAGATATGTTCCAGAATTCGAATTTATGGTACACAAATTATTGGAATCTCGTACTACATTGCCATATGATATACTGGAAGGCGAGTTGGAAATTTTGTTTCTGGCTTATTGGAAATTAGATACACAGGATTTAAAAAATTATGATGAAACGGTAAAGAGGGTACAAAAAAAAAATTGCATATCTCATATAATTTACAAGTTAAAAAAATTAATAAATAACATGACACACGATCCTAAAAACATAAAACAATTATTAAAAAAAAATATTAAAAAAATCATTAATTTTGGTAGAGTTGATTTGATTTTAGGTACACGTAACGGCTATGTCTTTAATATATATAAAACGATATATTTTACCCCTAATTTCTTCATTAAAAATAACAATACTTGACGGTGACCTGGTTGAAGCGTTGGGTGGTTTATTTTTAGATTTAAAGCTTAACAATATAAATTTCTCACATACCTATAACATTTTAATGAAAAACAGAGAGACCGCGTGTATGTGGTTGTACACAATAACGAATAGTTATAATTTTAAAGATATAGATAATTTTAAAAAATCCAGCTTTTTTCCATGTTTTACTAACACATTATCAATTAACGCAAAAAATAAACACAAAGCGGATTTCACTAAACTTGATATATTCGATTTGTTAGGAAGATATTTAAATGCATTTTTTTTTTTATTTATAAAAACCTGGAGTAGTACTGATGGAACTTGTTTACGGTTGTAAAACATATTTCTGTCTAATTTTGGCATCACACTTCTCTTCTCCCAAGGTGCTAATATGGAAATATGACAGCCATCAACAGCTCCAATGACATTTGGAAATGAAGTTTGCCCAACACATTGAATTTTTCCACAGTTTCTATTGCCCTTTGACCACTTGGCCATTGTATAAAAACTCTATTAAGGGCATTCATTTGTTCCAAGCAATTTATAATAACCCCATGACTGGTGCTATCAGATAGATTAAATCGATTTGCTATTTGTCTGAAAATAAATAATTTAAATTCTTTTTTCATTAATTTAATCTTTTTAGATGTTTTAATTTATACTAACCGATGTGTTTCACAATTAGCTATGTACCATATAAACATCAGTATTTGTTTTTCAACGGAACACTTGAACTTTGAATTTGACAATAAAGGACCCAAATTTAAAATTAAAATCTAAAAAAAAAACTATACATTATAGTATAACTTACAAAATAAAAATATGAATTAATTAAATAGACATTATTATATTATGAGTATGACCTCAATACTCTCTCTTGTCAAACGAAAATGAATTTTAAAGTCCTTGTCTGTCATGTTGGGTACAGTTAATTCGGTAAATTCTTTTATTTTACTTCTAACTTGTCTCTCAAAATCTAATAAACACGTTCATTTCATCATCGTCATCGTCGACATCATTTAAAGTCGATGTTATAGTATCTAAAAATATAAATATATATATAACCAAATAACTTTTAATTACGCGTTTAGATAGGTCAATCATTTCTAATAATAATGAAAATAAATTATCTCATTGGGGTCTAAACTAAAGCAAAAATATATCTTGAAAAATACTTACCGAAAAGTGTTCTTTTATGCGTAGGAAATCCTTGTACAACAAAAGAACTAAGTTTATTTTTATTCAACAAAAAATCTTTTAGTAATTGGAGTTTTAAAGAATCTAATTCTTTATGAGTACTCATTTTAAGAGTTATTAAAAAATAAATAAAAAACATTAAAAGAAGATTCGAAGTATCAATTAATTTTCAATCATGATAATAATTAATAATATTATGTCCATGGTAATTTGTAATATTCAAAATGCGCGGGAATGACGGCATATTATGATAATTCGATTTGGAGGGGGCATCCCGATCACTACAACGAATTTCTAATGCAATCGCCAATCGGTATAAAATAATCAATATCATAATAGAGAATCGGTAACCTTAAACCAGGATCGATATCACATACCGGTTTGGGCGAACGAATTTCTTGCGAATAAGCACGTGAACAACGATCATCGACTTAACAATTCCGAATTTTGACACAACACTCGCACTACGTTCTTCAATCCGAATCCCACTTCTGAAATAATGTTAAATATAGGCGCACAGACTAACACGAATTAATTAACAGAACAACTTTATTAACATCAATCTTATCAGTTATCACACTCTGACGGCCGCTCCGGCGCATACGGTCGACCACCAACAACTAACTACAATACACTAATACACAATACTCATCGTGCACCCTAGCGGCTTGGATGTTATCACAATAATGGCGAGATCGAGACGTTGCGAGTGAAACAGGCTCGCGGTCGTTACGCGCGTGGTCGTTCGGGTCGTAAAGGCGTCGAGACGGAGCTGCTCGTTGCGAGCTCGGTCTGTCGAGGTGTTGCTCGTTCGGGCGTCGTAGGCGAAGAGAGCGATGGCCGGTCGGACGACAGCGTCGTTCGCGTCGTTGTCGCGTCGTTGACGCGCGAGGGGGTCGAGGTCGATTTAGAAAAGAACATAAATAAAATTACAAAGAAGTCGTATACAGAAACATAACAAAAGAATAAATAACGAATACAAACAGAAGATATAAAAGGCGCGCGTCGTGCGCTGAGCAAGTGGTGATAAGCTCGCGGTATCACCACAATATTATTGATAATGAAGTTCTTTGTAGTACCAGGATAAATCACTAAAATGCAAAAGCGCTAACTGTTATTCTTGCTATGACAATATCGTTAATTTTAAGCGCACCAAAAAATTAGTTTCGTTGAGTAACCTGTATATCTTAAATCGTGGTCCGTGTACAATTTTGACTTTGGGTATTGATGTTAGGAACCAGAATACCAGATTCCAAATTATTTACGAAACGGTAAGTGATAGGAACGCATAGACCGGAAACATTTATGTTAATATGTTATCAGTCAATCAATGGTTAAAAATATTTTTGGCTTGACATTTGAAAACACATTTTGAATATAATATTATATACAAATATTAAACAATAATGTGTTCTATTTTTACGGGACATACGGGACATTTTGACGATATTTGGATCTGTTACGGGGACACCGGGACACTGTCATGAATTACGGGACGTTCCCGTATAACACGGGACGTATGGCATCCCTAAATCACGAGTATGCAATCCATACGTACGTATACGTAACGTTAGTTAACACTAAATTAACTTCCTGATTAATAATTTTTTTTTTTTACTCAACTCTGTATTATATACAATAATTAATGTTTTTAATTAACTCTAATCGCTTCGAGACACACTTTTTATTGTTCGGTTGTTGTTATCGCCGACATTGGCGTTTGAATTATAGTCGTTTGGAGGGGTTTTCGTTCTGTCGATTTCGTGTTGGGGTATCTGGTATCGGTTCGTATCGTGCGACACAGCGGTGCTGTTGACAACAACTGCTGTGTGATAAGTGATAATCGTCCGACGCGTGCGTGCGACGATAATGGAGGTGAGTTGTTTATATAGATAATAAAGATATGGATAGGCTACGCCTATCTTAAATATATTTGAGGCCGCGTTCCCGGAGGAGAGGCAATTGAGGCTCTTTTATCAATGCTTTTATATTGATAGTCGATACTCGACATAGGTATACTTATTTGGCCTCAATTGTACCCCATAATTCCCACTTATAAGACCGTTATGTCCTATCCATATCTTTATTATCTATGGTTGTTTACCTATTATTATTATTTATTTTTTTAACAACCATAATAAATGTTATAAACTTTAACTTAAATACTTTAATGGTTTAACCATATAGTTAAATGTGATACATGTATAATAATAATATTATAATATTTAATATGATTGCTATTGTTGATGTACTTTATTTTTAATTTAAATTAAATTTTATGAATGTGTAAAAACATAATCCACAAACTTAAAATATGATATTAAACATCTATCATATCTATCTACAACTACTTATGTTATTAGAAGCTGTAAGGCACTTTTTCCTAAACCAAACCTTTATTTTATTGTGATGTTATACTTTAAAAAAATGATTGGTTGGGATTATAAATTTACTGTATAACTTAATAATAATAGATTATAGATATAGAAACTAAAATGATTGTTGGTCCGTAAAAAAAAATATAATATAGACCTAAAATTAAACTTAAATTTGTTTGTGTTAAATTACTTAATGATTTATTACTAATTAGTAGGCTTAGGGACTTATAGCATTTGCATACTTTGTTTAATTATTGTTAAATATAGCAGAGTGCGAAATAAATTTATTTCTCGGTGCCACGATATCAGATCTAAAATTTGAATGTGCATATTTTTGCATATTTGATAAATTTTGCAGGAAAGTGCTTATTTTAACATTTTTTATGCTTATTTTGCATATTTTGGCAATTTTTTTAAATTTCAAATTGAAAACTATAGATATTTAACATGTTGACTGCGGCACGAGTTGAACCGGGCGACGACGGGTGCGGCACATTTTTGTATCGCACTGGACCGCGAGTCGGTAACGAAAAGGTTCCTTTAGATTTTAGAACATAATATTATTATTTTATTGGCTAATGTGAAGAAAGTAATCAGTGAGGCTCCACGTGGAGCCGTAATATAATATTATGAATTGGTTATCTTCTTTTATTCCAAAAATCTACCATTCATATCTCGTTATAATTTTTGTGTAAATATAATCTTAAATAATCCTATAAAACTGTATCGCCCGCTTGACATCGACCGATAGTCGATAATAGTTGTACGGGCCGGGAACGACACAATAATAGGCCGTGACGCCCGGTCACCAAATACTTCGCGCGCTACTCTCACACACCGACCGACCTGTGTATGTGTGTATATGTGTGTATAGCGACTCGATAGAAGTGGACGGGATCGCCGATCAAAACTAAAGAGTGCTAGTGTGTGGTGGTGTGTGTAAGTGTGTAGGTATGTGTGGTGTGTAGACTTAAAACTAAAATAAAAGGTAACACGGTTTTTGGTAACTAAGTTGCTGTAATATACAAATAATTTAAAATCTACAATATAATATAAAAATCACAGCAACAGAAAGGTATATAAAAAGTATAATAATATGGCCCTCTTGGCCCAACAGAATAAAATGAAATCAACGGCCCTACTGGCCCAACAGGTAAAAATATAATATAATGCTGCTATGTGAGCTGATATAATTATTAAATATAAATAATAGTAATATAAGTAAAGAACTCACAATTTTGTCGGTGCTCGGCTGGCCAGCTGCTACCTAACCTAGCCTATATAAATGATTGCACACACACACAGAAACTGGAAAATAAATATAATAATAATAATAATAATAATAAATAATAAATGTGGCGATTCGCGCCCACACAAAATAATAATACAAGTGGCGATTCGCGCCCACACAATTATAATAATACAAGTGGCGATTCGCGCCTACACAATTATAATAATACAAGTGGCGATTCGCGCCCACACAATTATAATAAAGTGGCGATTAGCGCCTTACACAATATAAAAATATATTATAAAAAAGTGGCGATTAGCGCCTTGCACAAAATATAAAATATATAAAAAATAAATGTGGCGATTCGCGCTGACACGAAAAATATAATAATTTTACGGCGATTTGCGCGCGTAGCATAAGAAGAAAATGTTGTGTTTATCGTTTACACACTGGAACTGGACTAGCTTGGTTGGGCGGCCGTGCTAATTAAGTCGGCACAGGCGAACCGGCGGCGACCGATAACGCGTTTACTTAATCTACATATTATATAATAATTCACAATCACATAATTAATACAAAAATATACACTACGAAAATAAACTACAATTATATGGTGACTGTTTGCGTGTGTGTGTGTGTGTGTGTGTTGGTCAATCGGCGACGGCTCGTAACCGGAGCGCGCGTATATACGATATATTTACGTATACTAAATTATGCCGACACTATTTGGCGTCAACAATAGTTATTATTTCAGTTTAGTCGATTATTATCCGTCGTTGTTTCGCCTGTCGCGTGCTTTTCACTAGTGTAGATTTTTATACGCAAAATATAAAACTTTTAAATAAACCTAAAGTAATTGTTGAAATGCCAAAAGTACAAAAGTCGGAAGAACACTAAAATTTAAACCAATTATCTTATAAAAATTCAATTTATTATATCATTTTCAATTCAAGTAATAATATTCTTATATAATATAAATTCTAATAAAATAAATATTTAATTTTATCACATATTTGTTATACCTATTTTTTGGGGGCCATATCTTAATACATAGGTATACGGTTATTTTTAGGTGCATATTTTAGAGCATATTTGGTCATTTTTTTGGTGCATATTTAGGTATTTTTTAGAGCTAGAAGTCCCTAAGCCTACTAATTAGTAATAATATTAACAAGATATGGATTTTATTGATAACTTCAACACTAAAAAATTAAATTAAGCTGAACTGAATCATTATGAGGTGAATAAACTGGTATGTTATTGATACATCATCTAGTGTACTAGATGAACCAGAATAAACCATTCTGAGTCTAATATAAGTAAAATAAGTCTAAAGCTTATGCATAAAATGGAATATAGTTTAATATAGTTACTATGTAGTTTAACCGTGGTAGATACTAAATTATATACCTACAAGCATCTATAAAATACTATTTAACTATTATTGTAATAATATTTTAATTTACATGTTTCTGCAATATCACTTAACTATATCTTAGAAATCTGTGGTACCACGAGTCATTGTCACAATATTCCTTCATTATTCTTAACACTTCGGCAATCAGTAACGTAGCACATACTGTATATACAGATGATTGGGCATTGAAAGTTCATAAATTTTATATTTTTCAGAAAGAAATCTGATGAGTTTTTGTAGCTATTAATATAATTATAGCTATGAAATATTTTTAATTTGTTACAAAATTATAACCTTATGTAAAAATTCAATTTTTTTTAATTTGTTATAAAATTATAATCTTATGTAAAAATACATTTTTTTTTTCAGTGATACATTGAAAAAAAATAATGATGTAGGTATCAATTATATTGAATCATTATAATATGCACGTTTTAGCTAAAAAAAATATTAAAATAATGCGCATGCGCACAATAACTTTTTTTTTTAAATGGCATGATCCATTTTTGACCACAAATTATTTTTTTTTTGGTATTTTTTTATGAATTTTAGTGGTTGAATTTCTTTTCTAAGTCAAAAAATGACTGAGTTACAGCAATTTGATTTTACGTTATTACAATAGGTAAACAGGTATTTCATAAATTGGATTAGTTATTTTTATTTTTTTATTATTAACTAAGTATTTTATAATCTGTTATACCCGTGCAAATAACGTAAAATCAAATTGCTGTAACTCGGTCATTTTTTGACTTAGAAAAGAAATTCAACCACTAAAATTCATAAAAAAATAATTTGTGGTCAAAAATGGATCATGACATTTAAAAAAAAAAAGTTATTGTGCGCATGCGCAAAGTTAAGTGTCAAAAAAATAGTCTAATTATTTGAAAATGTGTATAATAATGTTTATTAGTTAGCCGAAAAAGCAGAATTGAAATATATGAAGCCTGCACATAGTTATTGAGTGTTTCCACTTATCGTGATCACACTGTATATATACTATGATTATATATTTTATATTGTTTTACATTAATTATAATATCATTTCAAAGGAACAATTAAATTATTACTATATATTTATAATTTCATCATGAATATATTATTATTATAATAATCAATATTTTTAATTTGTTACAAAACTATAACCTTATGTTAAAATTCAATTTTTTTTAATTTTTTATAAAATTATAATCTTATGTAAAAATTCATTTTTTTTTCAGTGATACATTGAGTGGTAATTTGTTTTATTATGTAACTGCTATAAAATCATTAGACATACATCTGAGGAATATGGTGTAATTCTGATATTATAATTTATTTGTTAATCATTTAACAAAAAAACATTGAACGTATAATAGTGGGTATAAATGAATTGTTCTATAAATACTTGAAAAAAAAATTATTTTTGTAAAAGAAAAAAATAATGATGTAGGTATCAATTATATTGAATCATTATAATATGTACATTGTAGCTAAAAAAATATTAAAATATTGAATTCAAACGTCCTCGATACCTAATGTATATAAAATATTTCAAAGCAGTTCAATAATGTTATATAATTAAAACAATTATAATTTTATACAATATTAATTATACTTGTTGTTACCAATGATAAATTAAACCATGATTTTAACTAATTTCAAAACTTTCCATTATATCAAGGTATATTGATATATATATATACTATGATTATATATTTTATATTGTTTTACATTAATTATAATATCATTTCAAAGGAACAACTAAATTATTACTATATATTTATAATTTCATCATGAATATATTATTATTATAATAATCAATATTTTTAAATTGTTACAAAATTATAACCTTATGTTAAAATTCAATTTTTTTTAATTTATTATAAAATTATAATCTTATGTAAAAATTCATTTTTTTTTTCAGTGATACATTGAGTGGTAATTTGTTTTATTATGTAACTGCTATAAAATCATTAGACACACAGCCTTACTTATAAATTATAATAGCTATGAAATATTTTTAATTTGTTATAAAAATATAACCTTATGTTAAAATTCAATTTTTTTAATTTTTTATAAAATTATAATCTTATGTAATTCTGATATTATAATTTATTTGTTAATCATTTAACAAAAAAACGTTGAATGTATAATAGTGGGTATAAATTAATTGTTCTATAAATACTTGAAAAAAAAAGTATTTTTGTAAATGAAAAAATAATGATTTAGGTATCAATTATATTGAATCATTATAATATGCACGTTGTAGCTAAAAAAATTTTAAAATATTGAATTCAAACGTTCTCGATACCTAATGTATATAAAATATTTCAAAGCAGTTCAATAATGTTATATAATTAAAACAATTATAATTTTATACAATATTAATTATACTTGTTGTTACCAATGATAAATTAAACCAAGATTTTAACTAATTTCAAAACTTTTCATTAAATCAAGGTACATTTATAATGCTCGTCAGCCTGTTACCTGTCAAATGGTGTCCATTAGTGGCTTCGAACCCAGAACGTTGCTGTCTGGGGACGCACACACTGGTACAATAAAAAAAAAAATACAATCAGATAATAATGAAATGTGGCAATCCCAAAAACGTGTGATTAACGAGCCACCAGTTGAGACGAATAATTCACTGCAACACATGATTCATGAAACGACCACCAAAAAAGTCACGTGTTTTTTTGTGAGTATGTCTTGATGGCGCCCTGAATTGTGGAATGGTAATTAATAATTTTATAATATAATGACAGTGATACTTACAGACCTGATACGGTGCAAATATACAAAAAAAAACCAGACCAACAAACACTGGTGAATAATAATGATACACAACAAAATATCGTAAACAAAGACGCGTTGAATATTGTTAGAAAAGCACAACGGCTGCGACAGTGACCGTACACTGTACCACCAGCTATCATGCTCGAGATGTGAAAAGAAAAGAAAAGAAAACGGGAAGAAAGTATGTAAAAAAATATAAAACGATATAAAACAGTTAGAACTACGCACACCGTTAGTAATGTTAGTATCATAGCCTACAGTGAGATGAAGTACGCGGTGTGGCCTAACCTAACGCACAGTAACAGTGAACATATTACAGTATTACCGTATGCGGGGCAAAATCGGATTATCGGAATATTATCAATAATTGTTATCATGGAAGTAAACTGTATACACTGATTTGAAACGTTTTGTTTGATTATTATATAGTACACGTGTTTTGATATCACATTTTTTTTAAATAAATACGTTTTATATTTGATAACATTCAATTACCTAAATATCCAAAGAGTGAATTTTTATATGCGAGAATATTGTTCAGGTATGCCATATTTATTATTCAATCCTGTATAAGGGGACGGATATATTGGACAATATTGGAAAAATACTAAATACTATAATTCTTTTATTTATAATATTTATTTTAGAATAAACCATTCTGAGTCTAATATAAGTAAAATAAGTCTAAAGCTTATGCATAAAATGGAATATAGTTTAATATAGTTACTATGTAGTTTAACCGTGGTAGATACTAAATTATATACCTACAAGCATCTATAAAATACTATTTAACTATTATTGTAATAATATTTTAATTTACATGTTTCTGCAATATCACTTAACTATATCTTAGAAATCTGTAGTACCACGAGTCATTGTCACAATATTCCTTCATTATTCTTAACACTTCGGCAATCGGTAACGTAGCACATACAGATGATTGGGCGTTGAATGTTCATATTTTTTATATTTTTCAGAAACAAATATGGTCAGCTATTGCAGCTGAACGATAAAAAGTTGGTCTCGAAGCGATCAGAAGGATATTTAGAGCAAAAAATGACTGGTAAATAATTAATTTTCTAAAAATAAATGTCTTTTTTTTAGTAAAAAAAGATTTTATTTATATTTTTAAACTCCAGTATTCAACTTTTCTGCCCAACAAAGGCTTTTTCTACACAACGTTGGGACGCTGATTTTAAAAATGTCTGTCTTGAAGTGCTGAGATTTATATAACAACAAATACATCTTAATATATTATTATAGTATCAACCTTAATGCAAAAAGCAAAACTTAAAATAAAAGGTTTAAAACCCTTTAACGGGCAATAGTTTTAATTACTATGCTATTTCTCGTTTAACGGAACGTTTTTTTTTGTACCGTAATATTTAGCGTATGGTTACAAAAACTCTGTATTATTATGTCCGTATCTGTTATTAATTGTTTCAAAAAAAACTATTGTTACTAAAACTATTAGTATTTCCACCATTATCATTTTCATTTGGTTTGTTTCGTTATGTCTATTTGCGTTATTATTCCCGTAATACTGATATACGCGTAATAATCGGATGCGAGTTCGGTTTCTTCCTTTTTAGCCAACTGCATGACGGCTACCAGTGTAGGAGGATTACGCGATTTTACTATTGTTCTTAAATTTGGAATTAATCAATTTTTTCATCATAAAGAACATTGGTAAGAAACTGCGTGGTGTTCTTGTACAACAGTGGCGGTGTGATGGGGGGGGTGGCCTTGGCGTTTAATGCGTTGGTTGCGACTCACACGGTCGCTGGTTCGAATCGCTGTCGTAGTCGCCATCGCTGTCTGGAAAAAGATACAATTGGTTATTGTTGTTTTGAAAGAGTTACTGCCGCTGACCCTCTCACAAGACATGGTAGAAACCTACAGGGGTCCACTTAAAAACCCTGCCGAGGCTACGAGATTCTAAGCGCTGGGAGTAACTTACATTATAATGTGGAACCAATTTTTTGTGTCTTGTAATTTATAATTTATGTTCCGTGTACTATGGTGTCATATAGTTGTGCGACGGTCAGTTAAAATGTTTTTATATGTACTATGTACTAAAAGAACGTTCGAGATCAACTGAAGTCACCGGAGCATATAGAAAATCAGTTATCATATTATTATATACTACAGTGGATTGCAGCACATTATTACGTAGGGTATATTATTATCACTATTATCGGACATAATATAATTTATATTATTTACGTCACTGCAACCAAAAATATCGAACATATATACAAATTAATCGATATATTCTCTAATATTCTTTATTATACGAAATATTCTTTTATCTTGAAATATTCTCAAATATGCAAAAAAACTTTTGCCATTATTACACCCGGTTCATGATTCGTAATGATTTCGGACCCCCCCCCCCTCCCCATCTGACTGCATATACTCAAAAAAGATACCTATGCAAAATAATATAATTCCGGGATCTAATTATAACACACATAATAATGATTTCGATTATTGTATTTTTAATTAGTCGGACCATAGAATAAGAAATAAGAATATGAGGGTCAGACGTTGAAAACGTCGTGCGCTCGAGTTGTCGTGTCATAGTATTCTTGTAATCTTGCGGATCATAATCTATAAATATACCAATATATAAATATTAATCCTGACATATTATAGCCATGTATGTAGGTATAATTTTTATTATAGTTTACCAGTTGATTGATTAATATAAACATCATTCTACAGGAAACGTTTTCAGCGTTTTCTTCAGAACTTGTATTTAGTATTGTTTCGTTGTATTTATATTTTATAATTCATACTTCATAGTATTATAAATAATTACCCAAGTACATCCATCCAACCACCCACCCACCTACCAAACAAACCAAATTTTGAATGTGTTGCTCAAGCAACACACGCACAATACGATAGCCGCCACACTGGTAAAATATTATACTACAATATGACGTATATTATTATGTATTTATGTAAACATAAAACAAAATAACTAGCTTATTTTTTTTAAATCCAATTTATAATATTATAATAATCAGTTTTATAATTAGAATTAATAATAATTATAATATATTATATATTATAATAATTCAATTACGTATAATATACCTATGTATTTTTTATTTGAATCAAAATATTTAGCGTAGAAATTTAATATAAATAGGTAACAACTATTACACGTATTATTTATAATAGTCGCTTTAGTACACGTCATAATGTTATAATATTAATACATTATTATACATTATATTTTTTTTAGTAGTGATGTATTGTAATAGTTATTAAAATAGAGTGTAAATTATATCAATCCACTGCGCATAACGTTTTCATTACAAAGTATAGGTAATTCTACTTTGAATTGATTAACTATATTTTTTTATTTTAGTTATTTTTGAGAAAAATTAATTTATAATAAATTTTTAATCGGCATATTATTATATTACCAAAATTCTATACCTATAACAATATGTACCGTAAGATTTACGAAAAGGTGTAAGCAGTGCAATAAAATAAATAACGGTCAAGTTGTCGCACGAAGATAGCCTTTGTTTGGCCACGAAGGTACTCGCCATACGTAGTGGTGACAATGTGGCGCAGCTGATGTTATAAATTTCGTGTGCTGGCGTGCCGCCAGAGACAAACAAATGATGACCCGATGAGGACCTCTGCTACCAAGAATAACGGTAAATATACGGATATAATAATAATGGACACATACTAGTTGCGGACGAAATTATTAAGGTCAATATTGTAACATAACAATTGGCGGACACGAGTTTCGTTATCGTAGTACTAGTTGCGTACAGAGTTTTTTTTCTCAAACACATTTCTCAAATCAGGTAGTGAGTTGCGGACACAAATATTTCCCTTCACCATTTTTTCAGGACTTAGGACAAGCTACCAAAAAGTTGGTAGGTGGGGTTAAAAATATTTGTGTCTTGTAAAAGAGCAATCGTTATTATTAAAATGTTGTTAAATTATTTAATGTTTTAATTTTGTAGCAAAAATTGTTTATAAAATACTTATAGATTATCGTAATAGTATTTATAGATCTTTTGGTAAAAATTTTTTTGAAACATCCTGTATATAATATGATATTCTACTGATTTCACCACGTGAATATTGCAAAATTTGATTGCTAATAAATGCCTCCTTTTCAACAGTTACTTTTGCTCGTTTTAAATTTCGCACTACAGAACAATTCATTTTCGTATAGCTACTAGTCAACATGTTAAATATCTATAGTTTTCAATTTGAAATTTAAAAAATTGCCAAAATATGCAAAATAAGCATAAAAAATGTTAAAATAAGCACTTTCCTGCAAAATTTATCAAATATGCAAAAATATGCACATTCAAATTTTAGATCTGATATCGTGGTACCGAGAAATAAATTTATTTCGAACTCTGCTATATTTAACAATAATTAAACAAAGTATGCAAATGCTATAAGTCCCTAAGCCTAATAATGAGTTACGATGGCTGAATCGGTGTATATCCCGACCGCCGCCGCAGTCGGAGGCACGATTATAGAGCATCTATATTTTTTTTCCTGGTAAAACCGATTACAGACAATGATTTCAAAACTATCACGCCGGCGGTGTCTGTTACATTACCTATTGTAAAAAGGTTCGACCGTTTGAATCTCCACTTCACGATAACCGAGTCCGTCCATAAAAATATAACATAATATACACAATAGCCGCAGTTTCTAACAGCAGGTACCTATATATTATATTTCGTAATGATCCTTGTATAGTACAAAGAAAAAATATAACTCTGTGAGGGTTCCGGTAAAATTTATTTGACACATGTCCACAATAAATTCTGAAATACAAACCTATAGTCTACATTTAAGATATAATTTGTATATGTAATAGCACCAGGCGCCAACAAGGGTAACGTTAGAGTTTGACTGAAATGCGCTCGGGTGGCCCGGGTAGACCGCGGTCGGTGGGACGGGAGAAGATTTGTTCATGTCGGGTGGTCGGGTGAAAAAAAATTACGTAGCACTGTTACGCGCGTCCTAACGTCGTTTACGATGAACACGTATTATTTTCCAGTCGACCGTCCACGGTGGTCCGTCGAGCCGGGGTAGGTCGCATGCGGGCAGCCCGGACGTCGACGTTGCACGGGGTTTCGAAACCGGAGTTTTTGGATCGCGATTTTTTCCAAACCCAATAACTCGTTAACGGTCGGTTTTCGGTGGACGAACCAAAGAGGTGATCTCGTCGGGCGCACCGAATACTATCAGGAATAGTAGGTCCGACGGACGTGATGCGATTTTTAAATATTTTTCGATTGTGCGATTGTGGCGGGGGTATTAGTGTTCGGGTGGGGGGAACCGATACGCGCGCCGATTGCGGTAGTTCACGGGCGCGCGTCCACTGTTGCACGAGCGACGCTACGCCATTACGGGTGGTCGGTTAGACGAAATGTATTATCACTGTCCCAATCCGCGCGCCCGGTGGTCGGTGCCGTAGGTGGTCGGCCGCACTGCTACTCGGGACCGCATGGCGGCGCCATTTTTTTTCGTGCCGTGCCGCCAAGCGGCGTGCGTACGGTGGTCGACGACTTGTAACAACGTCACGGGTGGTCGGTTAGACGAAATGCGATTGTGGCGGGGGTATTAGTGTTCGGGTGGGGGGAACCGATACGGGCGCGGATTGCGGTAGTCCACGGGCGCGCGTCCACTGTTACACGAACGACGCTACGCCATTACGGGTGGTCGGTTAGACGAAATGTATTATCACTGTCCCAATCCGCGCGCCCGGTGGTCGGCATTTAACCAATTCTTTATCTCCGGGGCATAACGCTAACTTATATATGCGTTTCAAGTGATTCTTATTTAATTTAAAAGGGATGTTTAAGCGATCTATTTAACTAATTTAAATGATATTATCCGGTCAACGAAACCGTTTACAATATACAGTTAGTAACTGATAGTGTGTCAAAAACATAAATTACATTGAAATAAACGCGTCCGCCGGACAAACAGTGGCATAATTGAGCACATCATTCTGTATATTGGCTAATGATGATTGATGATTAGTGATTACTAGGGCTAGGAAAATGAAGCACTAAAAACCTGCAATAAAGGAATTAAAAAATTGCCAATAATGCCACAAAAAAAAGCATTTAACCAGGAAAATGCAACTAAAAAAGACTTAAACATTTTTAAGTTAAGCTGATTAGTTTAGTTATGATTGTCGGCTTAACGTATTGTCGATCACTGATATCGTGGTTCCGCGAGTCACGACAATACTCCGTACGCTAGCACTCGGATATAAACCACCATAAAAATTCCTATAATTAGGAAATGCTAAATAATATTAAACAAGTCAATAAATATCGTTCTCATTGCGTCTGAAGTCCAGACATAATATTACGACGATATTACAGACGTCGTTTTATGTAACCACTACTCCCCACTCGGTAATCAGTAATCACAAAATCTAAGAATCTATTTTCAGAAATATTTTCCGATAAGGCGATAATATTTCACTACGAATTCACAAAATATATATAATTATACAATTAAAATAAATGAAAAAATAATAATTTAGATAAATATTATGTACGTAAATGTTAAAATATGCATATAATTAACAAAAACCAATTAAAAAGCTAATAAACTGACAAAAAAGTACCAATAAAGCATTTATTTACGAATATCACAAGAAAAAGCAAAAACAAAATTGCATATTTGAACTCTGTGATGAAGGAATCAAATTTTGTTTTTGATTAGCCATGTCCTGGAGTACTACGAAAGAAAATGCAAATGCTACAAAATCCTAGCCCTAGTGATTACAAACAATAAATGTATTGGACTTGACAGTTACTGAACAAAACCATAGAACATGGTTGTTATGTTCTATGATAAAACCCTTCATATTATAATGAATATATTGAATATAATATAGTATAGTATAGGTAATTTTTTTTCTTAAATACTTAGTCAACAAATTTACTTTGAATAGGTCCGAACTGGCCAAACCACTTATTAATTCTTATTGAAAATAATTATAAATTAATTTTTTCTCATAAATAACTAAAATAAAAATATATAGTTAACCAATTCAAAGTAGAATTACCTATATTTTGTAATGAAAACCTTATGCGCAGTGGGTTGATATAATTTACTCTATTTTAATAACTATTACTATACATTACTACTAAAAAAAAATACATGATAATATATATTATATACATATACCTATTACTTTTATTTTATTAGATAAATATAAGGTTTAAAAAACCCTTTAACGGGCAATAGTTTCCCACCTCGGGAACACGGACTATTGTCGACGTCGCTATGATTTGTATTGAAAAAAAATATAATAGGTATACACCATTTCATAATATTTTATTTAAAAAATGCATTTTTTTTATTACAATTCAATATTATATAGATACTAAATTGTTTATAAAAGACGAAATTCATATTAGAACATTATAGAGTGTAACGGTCTCTATCACTATTACTATTATATTACTAACGGGAACTCATAGATAAATAATTATTGTGACCGTTTATTAACAACCAACAAAATAATTTATTGATGTTTATTTATAACACGTCTATTGTAGCTTATCAGTTACGATTTATAATATTATTCATATTGAATAAAAATATAAATGTATTAATATACAAATGTGAACATCGACATACCGTATTTGTATGGGTAGGTACGACATTCACGGTAATGTAAAAACTATAGTTTTAATTACTATGCTATTTCTCGTTTAACGGAACGTTTTTTTTTTGTACCGTAATATTTAGCGTATGGTTGCAAAAACTCTGTATTATTATGTCCGTTTATTTATATTTTCTTTGTAATATTATAATAGGCATTATGGGTTTTTCCCATATTTTACGATTTGATAACTGCCGCCGTTAATATCATTTTGTTTTGTTATTTTTACTTTTTTTTTAACTAAAAACAAGTTTGTAAAAAAATCTTTACTCTTCAATTTGACAAAATATTTTTATTATAATACTTTTTATTTACTTTTAATTAATTTAAAACTTCATTTTTAGATTTTAAGCTATATAGAAAATAGTACAAGCTATTAGGTATCAATTAGCTTCAATTAGCTATAGCCTATATTATACAGTTGAATGTGTGTTACAATGAGCCCGAGAAAATTACCATTTCATAGTTTTGTGGTCGCACGGTGACGATTTGCATGTAGATACTTACATTTCACGTATGAATTTTAAATTTGATTTAGTGTTGACTGTTGAGTATAGATCGAACACCCAGAATAGGGAAATCATGCCCCCAAAAAAATGGTTATATATCGTATACTTTTAAATTACGGCCCGTGTACATTTAAAACAGGTATTTAAATGCTTTTAAATTTTAAATAAAGATAAACGCTAAACTTTTATAACGTTTTAAATGAATAACGATAAACGCAAAAATTGTATAACTACGTTTTAATTGCGAATAACGATAAATACAAAAGTTGAATGACGTTTAAATTTCGAATAACGATAAACTCAAAATTCGTATAACTTTTTGGATTATAAATAACGTGAAACAAAATTTTTTTCAAATGCAATCCCCGGACCGCCACTTTAGGTATATTATGTTTAATTTATTTTAATAATGTGGAAATGCCCGAAATGTGGAATCACTTGGAATCGCGACGTCAACGCCACCCGCAACATCGCCCTGGTGGCCCGTGGACTATCAAACTTTATATCCTAATAATAATTTTGTAAAAAAAAATAATATCTTAATCTTCGGACGAGAGTAGTGGTGGTCACAATCCTACTGTTTGTCCGACGGACGCGTTTATTTCAATGTCATTTATGTTTTTTTTTTTACATTCAATATACGATGTCTTAACTCTGGGAAACTATTGCCCGTTAAAGGGTTATAATATTATACTATAATATGACGTATATTATTATGTATGTATCCATTGGCCAGTCACGTAAAACAAAATAACTAGCTTATTTTTTAAAATCCAATTTATAATATTATAATAATCAGTTTTATTTTTTTTTTAAATATTTTATCGTGTTTTAGAATTTAATATAAATAACAAGTTGTTATTGGTGTATTGGAGCGTATACATGATACGTATGATAACGGCAAATCTAGTATATTCTATATTCGTTTTGTGTTATATTTCATTTTAATTTATTATAAAATGCCCCAAGTTAATAAACTACCCGCAGCAGTATCGATAGGTAACTGATTATTTTCAGTAAAATGAATGTACCTCCATTACATCTTTGGAAACCAGAAATCTATACAGCTAATGCCCATAGTTGTCGCCGTTGTTGGGTTTATTATTAATACCATCAAAATAAATAAATATAACGTAGTGATTTTCTATTATTACTATGTATTTATGTTTTTATGTTTGTATTATCGCCGTGTACGAAAACGGAGACCGTTTTTAATTATTTTAGTATCTTGTAATAATTGTAATAGCAGTTAGGTTACTATCCGCCGAGTTTTTTCTAAATTAACATCCAGACGGTCGAATGACCTAACGACAATATCACCAAATTAACAACTCTTAATCGAATAGATACCAAATCTCAATGTTTTTTTTCTTACGTACCGGACGTAGGAGTATTGGGGATTGTAAAGACGTGTGAGTGCAGTGCACACGGCAAGCAACACGCGTCGCTATGTAGATAGCAATAGCACAAAATTTATACTTGCAATAACTAATTAACACGTTCAATGCCGATGCCTATTTGTGGTTCCGATACCGCGTCGCCGCAACGAATTTATGCTCGATCGACTACGCGTCAACATCGGACACCGGTGTGGCGCTCTGCTTTATTATTATTTTTATAAATATGTATACATTCGACTACAACACATTGAATAAAACTTCCGTAATCTAACAAATATTTTCTTATAATTTATTAACCGATAATATTCATTATATATACGTATATTAGAATATTATACTATTAGTAATAAAAGACACTCCGTTTCTACATCCCGGGAAAAATTGAATTTTATAAATAATATAGTATTATACAGTATTATACAAATAAAATGAGTAATAAGTGTATCACCGGAATCCAGCCTCGCAGAGCGGTATTATATTACGCTGACAATAGTCCGTAATCCCGAGGTAGGGAACCGTTGCCCGTTAAAAGGTAAAATTTTATACAATGGATAGAAATTTAGAGTAGGTAATAGGTATACCACCAAATACAAGTAATGCGTGTTTAAAATGATTCAGTTGTATATTACAACACCAGCGAACAACAATAACGATTTATAAACTCTGATATTTTATCAGATTAAATTTATTTTGAATTATTAACTTTAAATTTAAAAATGTACAACGTCTTTTGCAATGAACATATATATATATATATACATAGGTTATTGTTTTTTTCATGATATTGTTTATTAAAATATTTAGAATACGTATACCGAGGTGTAATTTTTCGTATTTATGACAAAAATGCAAACAACGTAAAGATCTATTGTGTAAAAATTATCATTTGTACAACACATCGACAGTGTTGAATGACGGTGAGATGGTGAGTATCGGATCCGGAGAGGTCGAGCGATGCATGAGAGGGTATTTTGAAGATCTATACATCCCAATGCCGGATTCAACTCATCAATATTTTAAAGACAACATGCTCAAAAAATCACCAATTACAAACCCAGTGAAGAGGAAATATATATGGTAAGTGGTAAAGTAGATTTAATTAGTAATAATTCGTTGCTAAAATTTAAAAAAAACATTAAAGTTTTAAGTAGTAGTTATAACAATTTACATTCAGATTTTATTTATAATCATTTAAATGTAAATTCTGATGGTGTAGATATAAGTAGTTTTTTTTTGTACAATACGTTCAAGAGACGTATTATAATAATTTTTTCGAAAAAAAAAAAAAATTAGATATTTATAATTTAGAAGTAGAATTAGACAATATCTATTTATATAATTGTTTTATTGTTACCGCGTTTAGATTTTTTTTCACAACCCATAACGTACCACTAAAATTCATGTTCATAAATCATTACGATATAGTTTTAAAAATTGAATCTACAATTTACAATAATTTAGAAGTAGACTTTAAAATATCTAAAGACTGCACAGACGTTAATATGTCTTTACATATTAAATTTAATGCACCGTGTATAAAAGACGATCCCCTTAAGCGCATCGAGCCGGTCATGCAGAGAATAAATTATTTAGATTTGGCAGTGACAAAAAAAAACAATTATTTAATACTAAGGTCTACAATTGCAAAAAAATCACACTTAAAATGTTTATATATTAATTGGTACTCGTTTGAAATAAATTTATAACTTATTTAGCAACGAATATAAACAATAGAAAAAAATTGCAAGGTTATCAGAATCTAATATGTACACACACACACACACACACACACACACACACACACACACACGCACGCACTATTAGAAACGAATTCTATACCAATCGCAAACACACATGCATGCACGCACACACACAGTGATTATGTGTTTAATTTTTATAACTAAACCTATTTTTTCAGTTAATGGTTTTAATGTGGAAGAAAACTCCCGATTTGGGTTTATACCCAATAAACCCATGTCTTTTTCTGCGAAATCACCGATGTCCGATACACTATCACAACTGTCAAACGCGCAATCGGATTTACAGTCTGAACCTGCAGTACCGCCGCCATATATACCACGGAACATGGCTGCTAAATCACCCGCACCGTATTCTCTGTCTAAACATGGTAAATTGAATAAAAATATAAAAAATTATCAAACGGAGAATCATTATATTATAATTATATTATATTATTATATATTATAATAATTGTTGATGACTGGAGCAATAAAGACGACAAAGTCATCACGCGTGTACGTTATCATGTACCTCCGAAATATCATTACTAGCACCAGATTAAACTATGTTTGAAACATAAATTCCCGTTTAAATGATATTTTCATGCACAATATTGTAAAACTTGCTAAATAATTTTAACATTTAAAAACCTAATGAATAATACATTCAAAATTTCAAAATAATCATCATGATTTTTTTTTATATTTATTATTTTATTATAAAATCCTTAGAGCCTAGGCGATTTATTAAATTCAATAATACATTATTATTTATTACTCTTCAGATTAATTATTATTAGGGCTCGGAAGTTGATGCATTTTGCATTTTTTTTTGGAACTTTTTAGACGATGCTCTCCTGGCTACAAATCTGTTTTATAAGCATGTGAATCTGAATAACTAATTTTTATTTTGCATTTTTTTGGTGTTTATTACTTTTTATGTCATCTTTTGACATTTTTAAGTCATTTTCCCAAATTTTTAAATTCTGAGCGGAGCGATGAATGTATTGATTTCACCATGATGTGTGTTTTTTTTTGTGTCTGTCATCACGTTTTGGGACAGTAAAAATGCTTCGATTTTCGACTTCAGTTCCTCGTTCGATCAGAAAGTGAATCTAGTTGGTACTTTGGGGGGTCAAAAGTAAAAAATTCTTAATACTTTTCTAAATAATTGAGAAAAACAAACTAAAAATTAAGGGAAAACCGAGAAATTTTACGCACACTCATTTTTTCGACAAAATCGATTTTGGTTTTTGATGTAACTTTAAAACAAATGACCATAGATACATGAAATTTTCACCTAATGTTTATATAAGTATATTCTATCCACCATGCAATTTTCATAGGCATTTCAAATTTTCGATCATTATTAGTTTTTTTTTAATTAATATCGATAAAAATTTATTTGTTTGACAGAAAAGCTTGAAAATTTAATACAAGGCTCTTAACAAATTGTTACAATAGCAGTTGAAAAATAAAAGAAATTCATATTCACAATTCTTTTTTATAAGCATTCAAAGTTTGAATTTTGACAAAATACGTAAAAATCACGAAAATTCACAAATTATTTTAAGCTAGAAATTCATAAAAAATTTTCTTTTTAAATCTAAGATTTAAAAATTTAATACAAGATTCGTTACAAGTTTTTCAATCTTTATCACAAATAAAAATTCCACCGGAAATTCAAATTAAATTTTTATGAGCATTTCAAATTTAAATTTTTACAACATTGGATTTTCACTTTTAGCGATTTCCTTATTTTGGTGTAACTCTAAAACAAATTACCGCAGATACTTGAAATTTTTACTGAATGTTTATATAGGCGTTTTATATATTTGATAAAATTTTCAACTTTTTTAGTTTTTTTTTCTATAAATATCGATAAAAATTTATTTGTTCGGTAGAAAAGCTTGAAAATTTAATACAAGGCTTCTAACACATTGTAACAATAGAAGTTAAAAAATATTAAAAATTCGTGGGCACGATTTTTTTATAAGCATTTAAAGTTCAAATTTTGACTAAATACGTAAAAATTACGGCAATGTTCAAATTATCTTAGATAGAAATTCATAAAAATTTTTCTTTTTAAATCTAAGATTTGAAAATTTTTAATAATCTATAATATATCCTAGACAGATAAACCGTCTTTGCTCAGAATCGTTTTTTGTATACAATGATATAATATCATTGGATTCAAATTTAATTCCATCCATTACAGTAACCCACTTGTAACCTACTGCACAGCAGAGCGACATACACGACTTTTTTTATTCATTTTTACTGATGATTTGTTACATTTCAGATTTTCCCCAATCACTTCAGTAGACGTAAAGAGAAGTTTATTTCCTATTATAAATATGTATTAACAGATAATCGTCGTTCATTTACTTTCGATAACTTAAAATACGCTCTAAATTTTCTGTTCCTTCTCATGTGATTGCACACAGCTAAAATAAGAAGCAGTGGCGCCGAACCCTATATTAAGGTCGGGCCATGGCCTGACATATTTTGAAAATTTAAGATAGGGCCGCTTCATATTAACCATTTTCCTCTCAACGGTATGCCATTTTTTTCGATATTAAGATGTTGGGCCTCTTGAAATATTTTTCGCCCTACTAGATTTTTAGGACTTCGGTGCCACTGGTAAGAAGTGTGGCTGTCATTCATTGTGGCTATTAATGCACCATAAGATTTATTTTGATTTTGGTTGTCTTGGCAGACGTCAAATCCAACTATCGTCTATCATCATATTCTTTTCAGGGATAATAACACGCCATTGTGCTCCACCCAGCTTACAATTAATTTGTATGGCAATTTTAGTACATACTGACATATTGTTATTATTAATTTGTCTTAACAACACTATTTGAGATGGAACTGGTCTATCGATACATAAATGTTTCTTAATGGCGATGTAGTAATCTGAACGATTTGTCGTCATGACGCATAAAATAAATGATGGATTTATTTGATCACGCGTGTACGTTATCATGTACCTCTTTTTTTTGACATTTTTTTTGAAGTCATTTTCCCACATTTTTAGTCATTTTTTATTGAGTCTATATCAAGCAATATTTCAGTATGAACTGTTAATCTGGGGAGGGCTCTCGGATAACACTCTATTATAACCTTTACTGTTTCATCAACGACAGATAGTGCGTGTATGCTTACAAAACAAACAAACTATGTTGGTTCAACTGGTCTCAATTTTAAAGGGTTCAATGTATTGCCAGTTGACTTTGTTTTCAAAAAAATGGCAATTATGTGGGTGGTTAAACACATAGATCAATGGGTAGAGAAAAATGAAATTAGTAACAAAAGAGGTTTTCGATCTTTTGATGATAAAACATCACTTTGTAAAAAATCAGTTGGTCAAAAATTTGTTGATTATTTTGGTCATATATATTACAATTCTACGCATTTCTCTATAAAGAAGAATGTTAATATTAATTACAAATATTATAACGCTAAAAAATTAATTAATGATTGGCTACATGTATCTTTAAATGTAACTTAGGTTAACCTTATTGTATTATATTTTATTTATCTCTTTTTGTATTGTATAATTACGCAATAATAGTGTTTTAGTTTTTCCTTTTTAGTTTTTAAGCATAATATGTATCAATTTATAACTCTCTATCTTCGCCATAAGCCTAGATAATTCAAATGTACAATTAATGTAAAACTGTATTTTATTTGAATTAATAAAAAAAATTACGATATAGTTTTAAAAATTGAATCTACAATTTACAATAATTTAGAAGTAGACTTTAAAATATCTAAAGACTGCACAGACGTTAATACGTCTTTACATATTAAATTTAATGCACCGTGTATAAAAGACGATCCCCTTAAGCGCATCGGCTCTATGGCCTAATTTAGATTTGGCAGTGACAAAAAAAATCAATTATTTAATACTTATAAGCGTACAGTTATTGATAAAGAAGGATGGCAAAATATCATAAATTAATTAACCGAGTTGACTTACTTACTAAATACCTATATACCTATTTTTTTATTTTCCTGAAAATAGCACCCCCAAAACCGCCACTGTCACCAAGTTAACAACTCTTAATCGAATAGATACCCAAATCTCAATGTTTTTTGTACCGGACGTAGGAGTATTGGGGATTGTAAAGACGTGCGAGTGCAGTGCACATTGCAAGCAACGCGCGTCGCTATGTAGGTAACAATAGCGCAAAATTTATACTTCCAATGACTAATTAACACGTTCAATGCAGATGCCTATTTGTGGCGCGGGGCTTTGCTTTATTATTATTTTTATAAATATGTATACATTCGACTACAACAAATTGAATAAAACTTCAGTAATCTAACAAATATTTTCTTATAATTTATCAACCGATAATATTCATTATATATACGTATATTAGAATATTATATACTATTAGTAATAAAAGACACTGCGTTTCTACATCCCGGGAAAAATTGAATTTTATAAATATTATTTATTACTTTATTTGACGACGATAATGCAGATAATGTCACAATATATGTTAGTATTATACAAATAAAAGAATTAATAAGTGTATCACCGGAAACCAGCCTCGCAGAGCGGTATTAATTTGTGTATGTGTAAAAAAATAAATAAAGTTCGAATGATGGTCTCGTGTCTTGTGCACACACACTGACAATAGTCCGTGTTCCCGAGGTGGGGAGCCGTTGCCCGTTAAAAGGTAAAATGATATAAAATAGATAGAAATTTAGAGCATATCACGATTTACAAGTAATGCGTGTTTAAAACGATTCAGTTGTATATTACAACACCAGCGAACGACAATAACGATCTATAAACTCTGATATTTTATCAGATAGAATTTATTTTAAATTATTAACTTTAAATTTAAAAATGTACAACGTCTTTTGCAATGAACCAATATACGTAGGTTATTCTTTTTTCATGACATTGTTTTTTAAAATATTTAGAATACGTATACCGAAGTGTAATTTTTCGTATTTATGCAAAAATGCAAACAACGTAAAGATCTATTGTGTAAAAATTATCATTTGTACAACACATCGACAGTGTTGAATGACGGTTTAAAATATAGGTATAAAAATACATCATCGGATATAATTAGAGAGATGGTGAGTATCGGATCCGGAGAGGTCGAGCGATGCATGAGAGGGTATTTTGAAGATCTATACATCCCAATGCCGGATTCAACTCATAAATATTTTAAAGACAACATGCTCAAAAAATCACCAATTTCCAAGGATGACTACACGCTATCCGGACACAGGTATTGGGATAGTGTATTATATTTAGCTTAATTGGAGAAGTACAAACCCAGTGAAGAGGAAATATATATGGTAAGTGGTAAAGTAGATTTAATTAGTAATAATTCGTTGCTAAAATTTAAAAAAAACATTAAAGTTTTAAGTAGTAGTTATAACAATTTACATTCAGATTTTATTTATAATCATTTAAATGTAAATTCTGATGGTGTAGATATAAGTAGTTTTTTTTGTACAATACGTTCAAGAGACGTATTATAATAATTTTTTCGAAAAAAAAAAAAAATTAGATATTTATAATTTAGAAGTAGAATTAGACAATATTTATTTATATAATTGTTTTATTGTTACCGCGTTTAGATTTTTTTTCACAACCCATAACGTACCACTAAAATTCATGTTCATAAATCATTACGATATAGTTTTAAAAATTGAATCTACAATTTACAATAATTTAGAAGTAGACTTTAAAATATCTAAAGACTGTACGGACGTTAATACGTCTTTACATATTAAATTTAACGCACCGTGTATAAATGACGATCCCCTTAAGAGGATGCTATACACCCGAAAATTGTTACTAAAACATGCTCTTCGCCAAACTATTTTTCTCTTCACCTATTTGTTGTAGACTTAAAATTAAAATGTCATTAAAAAGAGGAGAACTTTATCTATTATCTCTCGTCGGATTTTTTCTTTATCTCAATTTTTTATCCTGAAAATTGGCCGTTAAAAAACAAAAAAAGTCAAAAACTTTATCATCAATTGTGGACGTTGTATTAAAGTTATTGAAAAATACCGACGAGAGATAATAGATAAAGTTCTCCTCTTTTTAATGATACGTTAATTTTAAGTCTACAATAAATAGGTAAAGAGAAATACAGTTTGGCGATAAACATGTTTTTTGAAATTGAAAAATGTACACCACGTATACAGCGTAAATAAGTGCTGCTCTAGTATGTGAACGACAGTTACGGGTACTACTAGAGTAGTAGACTCTTCACTCCACCACCACTATTGCAAGGCAGGCAGCTGAATGTATTGTTTGCGCGCGAACTACTGCATAATAATTGTGTCCGATGTTCATGCACAATGTTATCTATGTTTTCGGAAAGACGACAAAATAAGTTTAATTTTGTACGGCGGGCGGGCGGGCTAATTATAATAATTCCATCAACAATGTATGGTTCGTAGGAACGAATAACTCGTTATTATAGTCTAATAAAGTTTATAGATTATAATGATATAATATATTTAAATCAAGAGATAATTTATAATATTATATTATGATTATTTCTTTTACAAATAATTTTATTATGTATACTCTATACAGTGGCGTAGTTATAAATAACATATTTGTATATTATTCTCATTAAAAAGGCTTAATTTAGAATTATTAAACCGAATTACATTCGATTATCGATCGATTGATTATCGTAGTCTCGTAGAGACTAGTCTTATAAATTTCTAGCTTCATTTGTCTTACGAGTATAAATGAATTCAGACCTATAAGCTATAAGACAAGAAAATTATATTTAAATAGTATTTACTAGTTACTACTTTAGACCTTAGTAGTTAGTACCTACTACCTACGTTATTTTGTTTTATTTTATTTGGCGTTTTGTGTTTGGATATTATTTTTTTATTTTTTTATTATTTTAATTCAAATAATTTAAAAAAAATGTATGTTAAACAACTGGTTGCAAAGAAACCAATTAGTAAACTTCAAAACCGTTTACACATGAAATGTTTAAGAGCTAAAAACAACAATATTGCGAATGAGATCAACATTCCGTAAGTATCTATACCAATGTTGATTACTTATTTCATATTTTAAAATTATAATCATTTATTCATTTATACTTGATTAAACTAATTTATAAATAACAAGTTATTATCTTTTGTAGTATTATTAAAAAACTCATGAAATACATTTTTTTTTTGTTTAGTGAATTTCCTAATGGTGTTCCTATCAATTATATTGATGAAACAATAATAAATATAACTAATATTGGATCACCAGAATCTGCTACTATTGAGTATACTATATTGCATTTATATAATTATATATTATATTAATATAACATAATGCTAAATTATTATTTGCTAATGTAGTATGCGATTTACCTTGTCCGAACGATTTATACTTGAAATATATATATACAATATACTCATTTGAATTATTAAACTAAATTTGTAAATATTTATTTTACATAGGCGACCAAAATGGATTATTGTCATTGATAAATTTTGTATTTCTTTTTTTATAAAGTAAAATAAAAAAAGTCGTGGATGTCGCTATGATGTACAGTAGGTTACTGTAATGGATGGGATTAAATTTGAATGCAATGATAGGTATCATTGTATACGAAAAACGATTCTGAACGAAGATGATTTGTCAGTCTAGGATATATTATATTTAAATATTGTCATATATATTCTATTTTGAAACAAATATTTTATTTTTCAATTAGGACGCATTTTGCATAAGGCATGGTTAATCAATTTTTCCAAAAACATTGCATGTAGTTATCATAATTCAAAATAACTTATATTATCATAGATATACATATACCTGGTTTGAGGATAAATCGTTATCATTACGCGATTTCATAAAAATTTAAAACTCTAACGCTCAAATCATTTTTCCTATAATGACGCTTCAAATTTTCTCTATAGCTATTTGAAGCAAAACTTATGGGAAACTTGGTGTTAAATTTTATAACCTTAGATATAAATACAAACAATATTATGAATTTTGAACTACAAAATAATTCGCAAATATTCATGGTTTTGACGAATTTTTGTCAATATTTGAAATTCAAATGCTAATAAAAATTTAATTTGAATTTCCGGTGGACATTTTTTTTTGTGATAAAGATTGACAAATTTGTAAGGAATCATGTATTAAATTTTCAAATCTTAGATTTAAAAAAAAAAATTTTATGAATTTCTAGCTTAAAACAATTTGTGAATTTTTGTGGTTATTAGGTTTTTTGTCAAAATTCAAAATTTGAATGCTTATAAAAAAAAATTGTGACTATGAATTTATTTTATTTTTCAACTGCAATATGTTAAGAGCCTTGTATTAAATCTTCAATATTTTCTACCCACAAAATAAAAATGTTATCGATATTATTTTTAAAAAAACTAATCATGATCGAAAATTGCATAATTAAAATTAACCTAACCTATGAATAGTTAAACTTAAATCAAAATTTTTAAAAATTTCATGGTGGATAGAATATAGGTACTTATATAAACATTCAGTGAAAATTTCATGTATCAATGGTCGTTCGTTTTAAAGTTACATCGAAAATCAAAATAGATTTTGTCGAAAACTGATTGTACGTAAAATTTCCTGTTTTTCCGTTAATTTTTAGTTTGTTTATCCCGATTATTTAGAAAAATATTAAGAATTTTTTACTTTTTATCCCCCAAAGTATCAACTAGATTCACTTTCTGGTTTAACAAGGTACTGAAGTTACAAGTCAAAGCAATGTTACTGCCCCAAAACGTAATGACAAACACAAAAAAAAAAAATTCATGGTTTTGACGAATTTTTGTCAATATTTGAACTTCAAATGCTAATAAAAAAAAATTATGCCTATGTATCCTTATAATTTTTTATTCACTTTAAGAATAACTTATGAGGAACTTTGTATTAAATTTTCAAGTATTTTGATAGGGCCAAAAAAATTTTATCGACACTTCAAAAAAAAATTTTCAGACAAATTGAAAATTTCAGTCGTCTATAAATATCTCAAAAAAAGTCAAAATATTTTGAAAATTTAATCATGTAAAGAAAATACCAATCCTAATAACTGGTAAAATTTTCAAGTATCTAGGACTTATACTTTTTGAAAAATAACAAATAATTAAAATCGTTTCAGGATAAATCGTTATCGTTACGCTATTTCGTAAAAATTTAAAATTCAAACGCACTTAAAATTTTTTCTATAATGATACTTCAAGTTTTCTCTATAGCTACTTGAAGGAAAACTTATGGAGAACTTAGTGTTGTATTTTTAATCCTTAGTTATAAACGCAAAAAATTTTATGATTTTTCAACTTCAAAATTACTTGCACATTTTCGCGTTTTCGACAGATTTCGTAAAATTTTGAACTATAAAAGATTATTAAAAAAAATTGTGACTTACGATTTTTAATTTTTTTTAGCTACAATAAGAAAAACTCATAAGGAACCTTGTATTAAATTTTCAAGTTTTTTTGGTCGTCCAACATTTTTTTACCGACACTTCAAAAAAAAATTCTCAAAAAAAGTGGACGAAAAAGTGGAAAAATAACGAAGGATGGCAAAATACCATAAATTAATTAAATCATTTTTTTCATGAATTTATGTTATAACATATTCATTTTTTCGTAAAAAAAAAGTATTGTTGTTTTTTTAGTATTTTTAAAATAATTGTAAATACCATAAATTCATGAGAAGTTGATACTTTTGATAGTGGTTTAATTATTAAAACACGTTGAGTTCCGCTAGTGTTTACGGCGCAGTGCCCTCGTCGCCGCGCCGAAACTACGTACGGTCGACTATGCGTCGACACCGGCGATACGCGACGGCGCGACGCTGTAATACGTACTTATCACTTTATCTATTACGTACTTTACGACTAGAATAGCCACAGAAAAAATAAACAAATAATAATCTTATTTTATTTATAAATATTTCATAATTAAAAATCATTTTCATTGCGTAATAAAAATAGTTTTATATTTTTCGAATCACCCTGTATTCTGAGGAACACTGTGTATACAGCGTAAAATAATTTGTATGAATATGTTAGTGTTGGGAATGTTATTTATACCATTTATTATGTCAAATTGCGACAGAATTATAATAATACGATATACAATTATTATTATCGGCGATAGATGTCGTCGTGATTTCGGGGAAAAATAAATATCCAAACTAAAAATAAACAAAATTAAAAACCAATGGTATCGTTAGATTCGTAAGAAGGAACCTGATCACCTGCAATGAATTTCAGACCGTTTTCCCGTAGCCATTAAAAATTATAAACCATCAAAGTGAACACTATATTCGTATATTCAACTACCCGTCGACAAAGGCGACCCGGGCAATGTTGCCGATGTCGACTACCCGTCGACAATGGCATTGAACGTGTAAGGGCGGGGAGGGGGTGGTACAAGGAGGTATGTTGAAAGAAGCGTAATTTTTAACATTTACACTTAAAAAAAACACCCCTTGTCATTCAACACCCTAACCAATTAGAAGCCTACCATCACAGTTTAAGAAAAAAAGACTACCATACAAACCCCATAACGCCAACCAGTTCGTCAGTCTGTATTAGCCACTGCCTGTATTAAGACTATAAAACCACAGAGAGGTCCACAGTTTTTTTAAATTATATAATTTTTTTACTGTTAAATATATACTCTAGTATTTATTTTTTTTTAGTTTATCTTTGCTTATAAAATACATTATTTTTAAATTTTAAACGTTGTTAATCATTATGGACGAATCATTGGACAACGTTTCGATTACTGATTTCCGTAAGTATAACATAATATTTTTTTTACATATTGATTATTACCATATAATATTATAAAAACGCGAAGTGTTATACAAAAAAAAACCATTCTGGGCGGAAACGGTTTATTTGTCTATGATATATTATAGATTGTTAAAAATGTTGAAATATTAGATTTAAAAAGAACATTTTTATGAATTTCTAGCTTAAAATAATTTGCGAATTTTCGTGATTTTATACGTATGTTGTCAAAATTAAAATTCGAATGCTTGTAAAAAAAATTGTGATTATAATATTTATTTTATTTTTCACCTGCTATTGTAAAAATATATTAGGAGCCTTGTATTAAATTTTCAAATCTTAGATATAAAAGAAAAATGTTATATGAATTTCTAGCTTAAAATAATTTGCAAAGTTTCGTGATTTTTACGCGTGTTGTCAAAATTCATACTTTGAATGCTTGTAAAAAAAAAAATTATGACTATAATATTTCTTTTATTTTTCATCTGCTATTGTAAAAATGTGTTAGGAGCCTTGTATTAAATTTTCAAATCTTGGATTTAAAAATAAAAGCTTTATATGAATTTCTATCTAAGATAATTTTAACATTTCCGTAATTCTTATTAAAAAACTAGGTTTTTAACTGGGTCTGTCTCGAAAATAGTTTCATTTAAATCATATTAGTTAACTCATTTGACCCACAACTATCTTTAGGTTCAATATTGTCCACTTCAACAGATAAACTAATTGTTGTTTCACTAACCTGAGCATCTGTTTTCTTCGGAATATCTATAGTGTTAGTGTTACTATTACTACTACAACTATCAGAAGTAGAAGCTGGATTTTTAAAAAAATCAGTCAATTTGTGTGTTTTATTTAAAACATTATGCAACTTTTCACTTTTTAATTTGGCAATTTTTTTGTATTGGTCACCACTTAACCGTTTTTTATTCGTACTCATATTCACAAAATAAATAGGATAATTAAAAAAAACCAACGACGATATAATAAGTAGACAAATAAAAGCGACACAGCTACAGCAGTAAGAACTCTACACTACGCAATACGGCCAGGACGCACAGACTGAATTATAATTAATTATTATCACTTCTCCAGAAATAAAATAAAATATCAACAAAATATTCGTATAGAACCGGCGTGGCGGCGTGCCGTCTTGATAATATTAGATTATACTATTATTATTATTGCCAATTGTTATAAATATGTTCTATAGACGCTCACTGACCGCGCCGCCGCGGCGTGAATAATATTCCCAATAGACGGCGCGCGGCGGTAAGAAACTATACAAATAATAAATTCGAATTCTATTTTAAGCCAATGCCATTGTTTTCAATAATTTAAACTAATCTTGTATGCTGTTGTGGCTATTAGAGTATTTTACAATAACATAAAACGATATAATAAGTCTCACCAAGTCAATATATAATACCATAATTATCGAAAAAAAAAACCCTTGAAAAATATGCCGCCCCTCAAAATTTGCCGCTGTAGGCACGTGCCTATAGTGCGTGCATATAACTACGCCACTGGCAACGAATATGAACAATAGAAAAAAATTGCAAATGTAACAACATCCGAGCCCTAGTGATGACAGACACGAAAAAAAAACATAAATCATTGTAAAATCAATACATTCATCGCTCCGCTCAGAATCTAATATGCATACACACACACAAAGTGAGTGTTTAATTTATAACTATGTTTATTTTTTTTTAGTTAATGGTTTTAATGTGGAAGAAGACTCCGAATTTGGGTGTAACATTGAATGCTGTCTCAACACTTTTGAAGGCGGGATCAGTTTCACATCGTTATTTAAATCAAATGTAAGTATAACTATGTTAAGTATACCTACGATGTTTTTGTGTTTTTATATTATATATATTATATTAAAAATTATTTTTATACAGATTCCTCTGGGTATTAATGATAATAACCATATAAACAACACCATCAGATATCCTAACCAATCACCATTATTAATACCCAATAATCCCACGACTTTTTCTGCGAGATCACCGATGTCTGCTACACTACCACCACTGTCAAACGCGCCATCGGATTTACAGTCTGCACTTGCAGTACCGCCGCCATATATACCACGGAACAGGGCTGCTAAATCACCCGTACCGTATTCTCCGTCTAAACATGGTAAATTGAATAAAAATATAAATAATTATCAAACGGAAAATCATTATATTATAATAATATTATATTATTATATATTATAATAATTGTTGATGACTGAAGCAATAAAGGCGACAAAGTCATCACGCATTCACGCGTGTACGTTATCATGTACCTAAAATATCATTACTAGCGCCAGATTAACCCATATGTTTGAAACATAAATTCCCGTTTAAATGATATTTTCATGCACAATATTGTAAAACTTGCTAAATGAGTTTAACATTTAAAAACCTAATGAATAATACATTCAAAATTTCAAAATAATAATCATGATTTTTTTATATTTATTATTTTATTATAAAATCCTTAGTGCCTAGCCAATTTATTAAATTCAATAATACATTATTATTTATTACTCTTAAAATTAATTATTATCATACTGTTTTATCATTTGTTTTTGTTTCCATTTCTTTACGAACTATGTATTGTAATTTAATCTGTATCACTGTAGTCTATATTTTGTAAATAATATGTAATTGTGTTATCTAACCCATTTTATTAAATAAATAAAATAAAATTATACCATACCTACTTAAAACCCAGAATAGGGAAATTATACCCCCCCAAAAAATGGTCATATATCGTATACTTTTAAATTACGGCCTGTGTACATTTAAAACAGGTTTTTAAATGCTTTTAAATTTTAAATAACGATAAACGCTAAACTTTTATAACATTTTAATTACGAATAACGATAAACGCACAAATTGTATAACTACGTTTCAATTCAGAATAACGGTAAACACAAAAGTTGAATGACGTTTAAATTTCGAATAACGATAAACTCAAAATTCGTATAACGTTTTGATTATAAATAACGTAAACCGATTTTTTTTTTCATATGCAATCCCCGGGCCGCCACTTTAAGGATATTTTATGTTTAATTTATTTTAATGAATTAATTAATTTTTTTTTTTTTAGTTGCTTTTGATACGGAAGATGACACACAAGTCCTGTCACCATATGTACCACACAACATTTCTGCAACATCACAAACCCCGTCGCTATATACACCAAGCAAAATTACTGCGAAATCAACAGTCTCATCGCCATACATATTGCGCAAAAGTTCTGCCAAATCACCCGTAGTGTATTCTCGGACCGGGCGTGGAAAATTTGATAAAAATATAAATAATCATCGAACTAAGAAGAATAAAAGTATGTTTGTCGGTGACGGAACAAATTACGACACTTTTGCGCGCACTGTATCAAAGACGTCCAAAATATCACCAACACTGCCAAGCTTACCATCGAAATTACAACCATCCTCATCGTCGTCATATAAACAACGCAATAGTACTGCAGATATTACCAATAGCGTTATCGGCACCGCCATTACCATAACAACCACCACACCGACCGCTGACTCCGCCCCATGCTCCTCGGCCAGCAACTTTAGCACCACCTCCATTATACCAGTGTTGGCGACAGAAGTTTCCGCGACATCTAACAACGAAGAGGAAAGAGTCAAAACCAACGACGATAAAGGTATTGTAAACGACACAACTTTTGATCAAGATATTGAAATATCGGAATTGGTAGTAATTAAAAAAAAACAAAAATTAAATGCTAAAACGATATATAACAACGTTAAAGATAAAACTGATGATGGCGATAAAAGTAATAATAATTATGACGGTTGTGGTAGTTGTATTGATTCAGAAAGTTCGAATTCGGCTTCCGATTCTGATTCCGATTCCGATGTTGAGAATTTTATAAAAAATTATGAACAACGACTACGAACGGTACCAATAGCTGATAGGTATAGTAAATCAAAAAAAAATCTTACAGTACATTTTAAAGAAATAACAAGCAACGCAGTCTTAGATAGTTTACAATACCCAGACGCAAACATTGATCATGCTGACTATATATATTATGTTAAAAATGAACATGAATATCAGGATTCTCCAGGGTATACGCTTCATAAAACAGCTGTAGATCAAAAATATTTTATAACTTTATTAAAAAAATATAAAAAATTTTTACCGATTTCAGATAAAAAATTCCAACAAAAATGTATAAATAACGTTAAACATATTAAATACACAGTCCCAGAATACGGTCGTCATATTAGTCAGTTTAAATGCCCTAACGGGTATACCGATATATCCAAAATTTTAGATAAAATTGAGTCAGATAATCGGAAAATTATGGTAGTATACAAACGTCTGAATTGGGGGAACTTTTAAAAACATATAGTACTAATAAACTCAATTTTCCAGTCATACAAAACCTGCAGACTAATTATAAAACAGATATCCTAATGTATGATTTAACTTACGGACACATTCCGACTAGATATGTTCCAGAATTCGAATTTATGGTACACAAATTATTGGAATCTCGTACTACATTGCCATATGATATACTGGAAGGCGAGTTGGAAATTTTGTTTCTGGCTTATTGGAAATTAGATACACAGGATTTAAAAAATTATGATGAAACGGTAAAGAGGGTACAAAAAAAAAATTGCATATCTCATATAATTTACAAGTTAAAAAAATTAATAAATAACATGACACACGATCCTAAAAACATAAAACAATTATTAAAAAAAAATATTAAAAAAATCATTAATTTTGGTAGAGTTGATTTGATTTTAGGTACACGTAACGGCTATGTCTTTAATATATATAAAACGATATATTTTACCCCTAATTTCTTCATTAAAAATAACAATACTTGACGGTGACCTGGTTGAAGCGTTGGGTGGTTTATTTTTAGATTTAAAGCTTAACAATATAAATTTCTCACATACCTATAACATTTTAATGAAAAACAGAGAGACCGCGTGTATGTGGTTGTACACAATAACGAATAGTTATAATTTTAAAGATATAGATAATTTTAAAAAATCCAGCTTTTTTCCATGTTTTACTAACACATTATCAATTAACGCAAAAAATAAACACAAAGCGGATTTCACTAAACTTGATATATTCGATTTGTTAGGAAGATATTTAAATGCATTTTTTTTTTTATTTATAAAAACCTGGAGTAGTACTGATGGAACTTGTTTACGGTTGTAAAACATATTTCTGTCTAATTTTGGCATCACACTTCTCTTCTCCCAAGGTGCTAATATGGAAATATGACAGCCATCAACAGCTCCAATGACATTTGGAAATGAAGTTTGCCCAACACATTGAATTTTTCCACAGTTTCTATTGCCCTTTGACCACTTGGCCATTGTATAAAAACTCTATTAAGGGCATTCATTTGTTCCAAGCAATTTATAATAACCCCATGACTGGTGCTATCAGATAGATTAAATCGATTTGCTATTTGTCTGAAAATAAATAATTTAAATTCTTTTTTCATTAATTTAATCTTTTTAGATGTTTTAATTTATACTAACCGATGTGTTTCACAATTAGCTATGTACCATATAAACATCAGTATTTGTTTTTCAACGGAACACTTGAACTTTGAATTTGACAATAAAGGACCCAAATTTAAAATTAAAATCTAAAAAAAAAACTATACATTATAGTATAACTTACAAAATAAAAATATGAATTAATTAAATAGACATTATTATATTATGAGTATGACCTCAATACTCTCTCTTGTCAAACGAAAATGAATTTTAAAGTCCTTGTCTGTCATGTTGGGTACAGTTAATTCGGTAAATTCTTTTATTTTACTTCTAACTTGTCTCTCAAAATCTAATAAACACGTTCATTTCATCATCGTCATCGTCGACATCATTTAAAGTCGATGTTATAGTATCTAAAAATATAAATATATATATAACCAAATAACTTTTAATTACGCGTTTAGATAGGTCAATCATTTCTAATAATAATGAAAATAAATTATCTCATTGGGGTCTAAACTAAAGCAAAAATATATCTTGAAAAATACTTACCGAAAAGTGTTCTTTTATGCGTAGGAAATCCTTGTACAACAAAAGAACTAAGTTTATTTTTATTCAACAAAAAATCTTTTAGTAATTGGAGTTTTAAAGAATCTAATTCTTTATGAGTACTCATTTTAAGAGTTATTAAAAAATAAATAAAAAACATTAAAAGAAGATTCGAAGTATCAATTAATTTTCAATCATGATAATAATTAATAATATTATGTCCATGGTAATTTGTAATATTCAAAATGCGCGGGAATGACGGCATATTATGATAATTCGATTTGGAGGGGGCATCCCGATCACTACAACGAATTTCTAATGCAATCGCCAATCGGTATAAAATAATCAATATCATAATAGAGAATCGGTAACCTTAAACCAGGATCGATATCACATACCGGTTTGGGCGAACGAATTTCTTGCGAATAAGCACGTGAACAACGATCATCGACTTAACAATTCCGAATTTTGACACAACACTCGCACTACGTTCTTCAATCCGAATCCCACTTCTGAAATAATGTTAAATATAGGCGCACAGACTAACACGAATTAATTAACAGAACAACTTTATTAACATCAATCTTATCAGTTATCACACTCTGACGGCCGCTCCGGCGCATACGGTCGACCACCAACAACTAACTACAATACACTAATACACAATACTCATCGTGCACCCTAGCGGCTTGGATGTTATCACAATAATGGCGAGATCGAGACGTTGCGAGTGAAACAGGCTCGCGGTCGTTACGCGCGTGGTCGTTCGGGTCGTAAAGGCGTCGAGACGGAGCTGCTCGTTGCGAGCTCGGTCTGTCGAGGTGTTGCTCGTTCGGGCGTCGTAGGCGAAGAGAGCGATGGCCGGTCGGACGACAGCGTCGTTCGCGTCGTTGTCGCGTCGTTGACGCGCGAGGGGGTCGAGGTCGATTTAGAAAAGAACATAAATAAAATTACAAAGAAGTCGTATACAGAAACATAACAAAAGAATAAATAACGAATACAAACAGAAGATATAAAAGGCGCGCGTCGTGCGCTGAGCAAGTGGTGATAAGCTCGCGGTATCACCACAATATTATTGATAATGAAGTTCTTTGTAGTACCAGGATAAATCACTAAAATGCAAAAGCGCTAACTGTTATTCTTGCTATGACAATATCGTTAATTTTAAGCGCACCAAAAAATTAGTTTCGTTGAGTAACCTGTATATCTTAAATCGTGGTCCGTGTACAATTTTGACTTTGGGTATTGATGTTAGGAACCAGAATACCAGATTCCAAATTATTTACGAAACGGTAAGTGATAGGAACGCATAGACCGGAAACATTTATGTTAATATGTTATCAGTCAATCAATGGTTAAAAATATTTTTGGCTTGACATTTGAAAACACATTTTGAATATAATATTATATACAAATATTAAACAATAATGTGTTCTATTTTTACGGGACATACGGGACATTTTGACGATATTTGGATCTGTTACGGGGACACCGGGACACTGTCATGAATTACGGGACGTTCCCGTATAACACGGGACGTATGGCATCCCTAAATCACGAGTATGCAATCCATACGTACGTATACGTAACGTTAGTTAACACTAAATTAACTTCCTGATTAATAATTTTTTTTTTTTACTCAACTCTGTATTATATACAATAATTAATGTTTTTAATTAACTCTAATCGCTTCGAGACACACTTTTTATTGTTCGGTTGTTGTTATCGCCGACATTGGCGTTTGAATTATAGTCGTTTGGAGGGGTTTTCGTTCTGTCGATTTCGTGTTGGGGTATCTGGTATCGGTTCGTATCGTGCGACACAGCGGTGCTGTTGACAACAACTGCTGTGTGATAAGTGATAATCGTCCGACGCGTGCGTGCGACGATAATGGAGGTGAGTTGTTTATATAGATAATAAAGATATGGATAGGCTACGCCTATCTTAAATATATTTGAGGCCGCGTTCCCGGAGGAGAGGCAATTGAGGCTCTTTTATCAATGCTTTTATATTGATAGTCGATACTCGACATAGGTATACTTATTTGGCCTCAATTGTACCCCATAATTCCCACTTATAAGACCGTTATGTCCTATCCATATCTTTATTATCTATGGTTGTTTACCTATTATTATTATTTATTTTTTTAACAACCATAATAAATGTTATAAACTTTAACTTAAATACTTTAATGGTTTAACCATATAGTTAAATGTGATACATGTATAATAATAATATTATAATATTTAATATGATTGCTATTGTTGATGTACTTTATTTTTAATTTAAATTAAATTTTATGAATGTGTAAAAACATAATCCACAAACTTAAAATATGATATTAAACATCTATCATATCTATCTACAACTACTTATGTTATTAGAAGCTGTAAGGCACTTTTTCCTAAACCAAACCTTTATTTTATTGTGATGTTATACTTTAAAAAAATGATTGGTTGGGATTATAAATTTACTGTATAACTTAATAATAATAGATTATAGATATAGAAACTAAAATGATTGTTGGTCCGTAAAAAAAAATATAATATAGACCTAAAATTAAACTTAAATTTGTTTGTGTTAAATTACTTAATGATTTATTACTAATTAGTAGGCTTAGGGACTTATAGCATTTGCATACTTTGTTTAATTATTGTTAAATATAGCAGAGTGCGAAATAAATTTATTTCTCGGTGCCACGATATCAGATCTAAAATTTGAATGTGCATATTTTTGCATATTTGATAAATTTTGCAGGAAAGTGCTTATTTTAACATTTTTTATGCTTATTTTGCATATTTTGGCAATTTTTTTAAATTTCAAATTGAAAACTATAGATATTTAACATGTTGACTGCGGCACGAGTTGAACCGGGCGACGACGGGTGCGGCACATTTTTGTATCGCACTGGACCGCGAGTCGGTAACGAAAAGGTTCCTTTAGATTTTAGAACATAATATTATTATTTTATTGGCTAATGTGAAGAAAGTAATCAGTGAGGCTCCACGTGGAGCCGTAATATAATATTATGAATTGGTTATCTTCTTTTATTCCAAAAATCTACCATTCATATCTCGTTATAATTTTTGTGTAAATATAATCTTAAATAATCCTATAAAACTGTATCGCCCGCTTGACATCGACCGATAGTCGATAATAGTTGTACGGGCCGGGAACGACACAATAATAGGCCGTGACGCCCGGTCACCAAATACTTCGCGCGCTACTCTCACACACCGACCGACCTGTGTATGTGTGTATATGTGTGTATAGCGACTCGATAGAAGTGGACGGGATCGCCGATCAAAACTAAAGAGTGCTAGTGTGTGGTGGTGTGTGTAAGTGTGTAGGTATGTGTGGTGTGTAGACTTAAAACTAAAATAAAAGGTAACACGGTTTTTGGTAACTAAGTTGCTGTAATATACAAATAATTTAAAATCTACAATATAATATAAAAATCACAGCAACAGAAAGGTATATAAAAAGTATAATAATATGGCCCTCTTGGCCCAACAGAATAAAATGAAATCAACGGCCCTACTGGCCCAACAGGTAAAAATATAATATAATGCTGCTATGTGAGCTGATATAATTATTAAATATAAATAATAGTAATATAAGTAAAGAACTCACAATTTTGTCGGTGCTCGGCTGGCCAGCTGCTACCTAACCTAGCCTATATAAATGATTGCACACACACACAGAAACTGGAAAATAAATATAATAATAATAATAATAATAATAAATAATAAATGTGGCGATTCGCGCCCACACAAAATAATAATACAAGTGGCGATTCGCGCCCACACAATTATAATAATACAAGTGGCGATTCGCGCCTACACAATTATAATAATACAAGTGGCGATTCGCGCCCACACAATTATAATAAAGTGGCGATTAGCGCCTTACACAATATAAAAATATATTATAAAAAAGTGGCGATTAGCGCCTTGCACAAAATATAAAATATATAAAAAATAAATGTGGCGATTCGCGCTGACACGAAAAATATAATAATTTTACGGCGATTTGCGCGCGTAGCATAAGAAGAAAATGTTGTGTTTATCGTTTACACACTGGAACTGGACTAGCTTGGTTGGGCGGCCGTGCTAATTAAGTCGGCACAGGCGAACCGGCGGCGACCGATAACGCGTTTACTTAATCTACATATTATATAATAATTCACAATCACATAATTAATACAAAAATATACACTACGAAAATAAACTACAATTATATGGTGACTGTTTGCGTGTGTGTGTGTGTGTGTGTGTTGGTCAATCGGCGACGGCTCGTAACCGGAGCGCGCGTATATACGATATATTTACGTATACTAAATTATGCCGACACTATTTGGCGTCAACAATAGTTATTATTTCAGTTTAGTCGATTATTATCCGTCGTTGTTTCGCCTGTCGCGTGCTTTTCACTAGTGTAGATTTTTATACGCAAAATATAAAACTTTTAAATAAACCTAAAGTAATTGTTGAAATGCCAAAAGTACAAAAGTCGGAAGAACACTAAAATTTAAACCAATTATCTTATAAAAATTCAATTTATTATATCATTTTCAATTCAAGTAATAATATTCTTATATAATATAAATTCTAATAAAATAAATATTTAATTTTATCACATATTTGTTATACCTATTTTTTGGGGGCCATATCTTAATACATAGGTATACGGTTATTTTTAGGTGCATATTTTAGAGCATATTTGGTCATTTTTTTGGTGCATATTTAGGTATTTTTTAGAGCTAGAAGTCCCTAAGCCTACTAATTAGTAATAATATTAACAAGATATGGATTTTATTGATAACTTCAACACTAAAAAATTAAATTAAGCTGAACTGAATCATTATGAGGTGAATAAACTGGTATGTTATTGATACATCATCTAGTGTACTAGATGAACCAGAATAAACCATTCTGAGTCTAATATAAGTAAAATAAGTCTAAAGCTTATGCATAAAATGGAATATAGTTTAATATAGTTACTATGTAGTTTAACCGTGGTAGATACTAAATTATATACCTACAAGCATCTATAAAATACTATTTAACTATTATTGTAATAATATTTTAATTTACATGTTTCTGCAATATCACTTAACTATATCTTAGAAATCTGTGGTACCACGAGTCATTGTCACAATATTCCTTCATTATTCTTAACACTTCGGCAATCAGTAACGTAGCACATACTGTATATACAGATGATTGGGCATTGAAAGTTCATAAATTTTATATTTTTCAGAAAGAAATCTGATGAGTTTTTGTAGCTATTAATATAATTATAGCTATGAAATATTTTTAATTTGTTACAAAATTATAACCTTATGTAAAAATTCAATTTTTTTTAATTTGTTATAAAATTATAATCTTATGTAAAAATACATTTTTTTTTTCAGTGATACATTGAAAAAAAATAATGATGTAGGTATCAATTATATTGAATCATTATAATATGCACGTTTTAGCTAAAAAAAATATTAAAATAATGCGCATGCGCACAATAACTTTTTTTTTTAAATGGCATGATCCATTTTTGACCACAAATTATTTTTTTTTTGGTATTTTTTTATGAATTTTAGTGGTTGAATTTCTTTTCTAAGTCAAAAAATGACTGAGTTACAGCAATTTGATTTTACGTTATTACAATAGGTAAACAGGTATTTCATAAATTGGATTAGTTATTTTTATTTTTTTATTATTAACTAAGTATTTTATAATCTGTTATACCCGTGCAAATAACGTAAAATCAAATTGCTGTAACTCGGTCATTTTTTGACTTAGAAAAGAAATTCAACCACTAAAATTCATAAAAAAATAATTTGTGGTCAAAAATGGATCATGACATTTAAAAAAAAAAAGTTATTGTGCGCATGCGCAAAGTTAAGTGTCAAAAAAATAGTCTAATTATTTGAAAATGTGTATAATAATGTTTATTAGTTAGCCGAAAAAGCAGAATTGAAATATATGAAGCCTGCACATAGTTATTGAGTGTTTCCACTTATCGTGATCACACTGTATATATACTATGATTATATATTTTATATTGTTTTACATTAATTATAATATCATTTCAAAGGAACAATTAAATTATTACTATATATTTATAATTTCATCATGAATATATTATTATTATAATAATCAATATTTTTAATTTGTTACAAAACTATAACCTTATGTTAAAATTCAATTTTTTTTAATTTTTTATAAAATTATAATCTTATGTAAAAATTCATTTTTTTTTCAGTGATACATTGAGTGGTAATTTGTTTTATTATGTAACTGCTATAAAATCATTAGACATACATCTGAGGAATATGGTGTAATTCTGATATTATAATTTATTTGTTAATCATTTAACAAAAAAACATTGAACGTATAATAGTGGGTATAAATGAATTGTTCTATAAATACTTGAAAAAAAAATTATTTTTGTAAAAGAAAAAAATAATGATGTAGGTATCAATTATATTGAATCATTATAATATGTACATTGTAGCTAAAAAAATATTAAAATATTGAATTCAAACGTCCTCGATACCTAATGTATATAAAATATTTCAAAGCAGTTCAATAATGTTATATAATTAAAACAATTATAATTTTATACAATATTAATTATACTTGTTGTTACCAATGATAAATTAAACCATGATTTTAACTAATTTCAAAACTTTCCATTATATCAAGGTATATTGATATATATATATACTATGATTATATATTTTATATTGTTTTACATTAATTATAATATCATTTCAAAGGAACAACTAAATTATTACTATATATTTATAATTTCATCATGAATATATTATTATTATAATAATCAATATTTTTAAATTGTTACAAAATTATAACCTTATGTTAAAATTCAATTTTTTTTAATTTATTATAAAATTATAATCTTATGTAAAAATTCATTTTTTTTTTCAGTGATACATTGAGTGGTAATTTGTTTTATTATGTAACTGCTATAAAATCATTAGACACACAGCCTTACTTATAAATTATAATAGCTATGAAATATTTTTAATTTGTTATAAAAATATAACCTTATGTTAAAATTCAATTTTTTTAATTTTTTATAAAATTATAATCTTATGTAATTCTGATATTATAATTTATTTGTTAATCATTTAACAAAAAAACGTTGAATGTATAATAGTGGGTATAAATTAATTGTTCTATAAATACTTGAAAAAAAAAGTATTTTTGTAAATGAAAAAATAATGATTTAGGTATCAATTATATTGAATCATTATAATATGCACGTTGTAGCTAAAAAAATTTTAAAATATTGAATTCAAACGTTCTCGATACCTAATGTATATAAAATATTTCAAAGCAGTTCAATAATGTTATATAATTAAAACAATTATAATTTTATACAATATTAATTATACTTGTTGTTACCAATGATAAATTAAACCAAGATTTTAACTAATTTCAAAACTTTTCATTAAATCAAGGTACATTTATAATGCTCGTCAGCCTGTTACCTGTCAAATGGTGTCCATTAGTGGCTTCGAACCCAGAACGTTGCTGTCTGGGGACGCACACACTGGTACAATAAAAAAAAAAATACAATCAGATAATAATGAAATGTGGCAATCCCAAAAACGTGTGATTAACGAGCCACCAGTTGAGACGAATAATTCACTGCAACACATGATTCATGAAACGACCACCAAAAAAGTCACGTGTTTTTTTGTGAGTATGTCTTGATGGCGCCCTGAATTGTGGAATGGTAATTAATAATTTTATAATATAATGACAGTGATACTTACAGACCTGATACGGTGCAAATATACAAAAAAAAACCAGACCAACAAACACTGGTGAATAATAATGATACACAACAAAATATCGTAAACAAAGACGCGTTGAATATTGTTAGAAAAGCACAACGGCTGCGACAGTGACCGTACACTGTACCACCAGCTATCATGCTCGAGATGTGAAAAGAAAAGAAAAGAAAACGGGAAGAAAGTATGTAAAAAAATATAAAACGATATAAAACAGTTAGAACTACGCACACCGTTAGTAATGTTAGTATCATAGCCTACAGTGAGATGAAGTACGCGGTGTGGCCTAACCTAACGCACAGTAACAGTGAACATATTACAGTATTACCGTATGCGGGGCAAAATCGGATTATCGGAATATTATCAATAATTGTTATCATGGAAGTAAACTGTATACACTGATTTGAAACGTTTTGTTTGATTATTATATAGTACACGTGTTTTGATATCACATTTTTTTTAAATAAATACGTTTTATATTTGATAACATTCAATTACCTAAATATCCAAAGAGTGAATTTTTATATGCGAGAATATTGTTCAGGTATGCCATATTTATTATTCAATCCTGTATAAGGGGACGGATATATTGGACAATATTGGAAAAATACTAAATACTATAATTCTTTTATTTATAATATTTATTTTAGAATAAACCATTCTGAGTCTAATATAAGTAAAATAAGTCTAAAGCTTATGCATAAAATGGAATATAGTTTAATATAGTTACTATGTAGTTTAACCGTGGTAGATACTAAATTATATACCTACAAGCATCTATAAAATACTATTTAACTATTATTGTAATAATATTTTAATTTACATGTTTCTGCAATATCACTTAACTATATCTTAGAAATCTGTAGTACCACGAGTCATTGTCACAATATTCCTTCATTATTCTTAACACTTCGGCAATCGGTAACGTAGCACATACAGATGATTGGGCGTTGAATGTTCATATTTTTTATATTTTTCAGAAACAAATATGGTCAGCTATTGCAGCTGAACGATAAAAAGTTGGTCTCGAAGCGATCAGAAGGATATTTAGAGCAAAAAATGACTGGTAAATAATTAATTTTCTAAAAATAAATGTCTTTTTTTTAGTAAAAAAAGATTTTATTTATATTTTTAAACTCCAGTATTCAACTTTTCTGCCCAACAAAGGCTTTTTCTACACAACGTTGGGACGCTGATTTTAAAAATGTCTGTCTTGAAGTGCTGAGATTTATATAACAAAAATACATCTTAATATATTATTATAGTATCAACCTTAATGCAAAAAGCAAAACTTAAAATAAAAGGTTTAAAACCCTTTAACGGGCAATAGTTTTAATTACTATGCTATTTCTCGTTTAACGGAACGTTTTTTTTTGTACCGTAATATTTAGCGTATGGTTACAAAAACTCTGTATTATTATGTCCGTATCTGTTATTAATTGTTTCAAAAAAAACTATTGTTACTAAAACTATTAGTATTTCCACCATTATCATTTTCATTTGGTTTGTTTCGTTATGTCTATTTGCGTTATTATTCCCGTAATACTGATATACGCGTAATAATCGGATGCGAGTTCGGTTTCTTCCTTTTTAGCCAACTGCATGACGGCTACCAGTGTAGGAGGATTACGCGATTTTACTATTGTTCTTAAATTTGGAATTAATCAATTTTTTCATCATAAAGAACATTGGTAAGAAACTGCGTGGTGTTCTTGTACAACAGTGGCGGTGTGATGGGGGGGGTGGCCTTGGCGTTTAATGCGTTGGTTGCGACTCACACGGTCGCTGGTTCGAATCGCTGTCGTAGTCGCCATCGCTGTCTGGAAAAAGATACAATTGGTTATTGTTGTTTTGAAAGAGTTACTGCCGCTGACCCTCTCACAAGACATGGTAGAAACCTACAGGGGTTCACTTAAAAACCCTGCCGAGGCTACGAGATTCTAAGCGCTGGGAGTAACTTACATTATAATGTGGAACCAATTTTTTGTGTCTTGTAATTTATAATTTATGTTCCGTGTACTATGGTGTCATATAGTTGTGCGACGGTCAGTTAAAATGTTTTTATATGTACTATGTACTAAAAGAACGTTCGAGATCAACTGAAGTCACCGGAGCATATAGAAAATCAGTTATCATATTATTATATACTACAGTGGATTGCAGCACATTATTACGTAGGGTATATTATTATCACTATTATCGGACATAATATAATTTATATTATTTACGTCACTGCAACCAAAAATATCGAACATATATACAAATTAATCGATATATTCTCTAATATTCTTTATTATACGAAATATTCTTTTATCTTGAAATATTCTCAAATATGCAAAAAAACTTTTGCCATTATTACACCCGGTTCATGATTCGTAATGATTTCGGACCCCCCCCCCCTCCCCATCTGACTGCATATACTCAAAAAAGATACCTATGCAAAATAATATAATTCCGGGATCTAATTATAACACACATAATAATGATTTCGATTATTGTATTTTTAATTAGTCGGACCATAGAATAAGAAATAAGAATATGAGGGTCAGACGTTGAAAACGTCGTGCGCTCGAGTTGTCGTGTCATAGTATTCTTGTAATCTTGCGGATCATAATCTATAAATATACCAATATATAAATATTAATCCTGACATATTATAGCCATGTATGTAGGTATAATTTTTATTATAGTTTACCAGTTGATTGATTAATATAAACATCATTCTACAGGAAACGTTTTCAGCGTTTTCTTCAGAACTTGTATTTAGTATTGTTTCGTTGTATTTATATTTTATAATTCATACTTCATAGTATTATAAATAATTACCCAAGTACATCCATCCAACCACCCACCCACCTACCAAACAAACCAAATTTTGAATGTGTTGCTCAAGCAACACACGCACAATACGATAGCCGCCACACTGGTAAAATATTATACTACAATATGACGTATATTATTATGTATTTATGTAAACATAAAACAAAATAACTAGCTTATTTTTTTTAAATCCAATTTATAATATTATAATAATCAGTTTTATAATTAGAATTAATAATAATTATAATATATTATATATTATAATAATTCAATTACGTATAATATACCTATGTATTTTTTATTTGAATCAAAATATTTAGCGTAGAAATTTAATATAAATAGGTAACAACTATTACACGTATTATTTATAATAGTCGCTTTAGTACACGTCATAATGTTATAATATTAATACATTATTATACATTATATTTTTTTTAGTAGTGATGTATTGTAATAGTTATTAAAATAGAGTGTAAATTATATCAATCCACTGCGCATAACGTTTTCATTACAAAGTATAGGTAATTCTACTTTGAATTGATTAACTATATTTTTTTATTTTAGTTATTTTTGAGAAAAATTAATTTATAATAAATTTTTAATCGGCATATTATTATATTACCAAAATTCTATACCTATAACAATATGTACCGTAAGATTTACGAAAAGGTGTAAGCAGTGCAATAAAATAAATAACGGTCAAGTTGTCGCACGAAGATAGCCTTTGTTTGGCCACGAAGGTACTCGCCATACGTAGTGGTGACAATGTGGCGCAGCTGATGTTATAAATTTCGTGTGCTGGCGTGCCGCCAGAGACAAACAAATGATGACCCGATGAGGACCTCTGCTACCAAGAATAACGGTAAATATACGGATATAATAATAATGGACACATACTAGTTGCGGACGAAATTATTAAGGTCAATATTGTAACATAACAATTGGCGGACACGAGTTTCGTTATCGTAGTACTAGTTGCGTACAGAGTTTTTTTTCTCAAACACATTTCTCAAATCAGGTAGTGAGTTGCGGACACAAATATTTCCCTTCACCATTTTTTCAGGACTTAGGACAAGCTACCAAAAAGTTGGTAGGTGGGGTTAAAAATATTTGTGTCTTGTAAAAGAGCAATCGTTATTATTAAAATGTTGTTAAATTATTTAATGTTTTAATTTTGTAGCAAAAATTGTTTATAAAATACTTATAGATTATCGTAATAGTATTTATAGATCTTTTGGTAAAAATTTTTTTGAAACATCCTGTATATAATATGATATTCTACTGATTTCACCACGTGAATATTGCAAAATTTGATTGCTAATAAATGCCTCCTTTTCAACAGTTACTTTTGCTCGTTTTAAATTTCGCACTACAGAACAATTCATTTTCGTATAGCTACTAGTCAACATGTTAAATATCTATAGTTTTCAATTTGAAATTTAAAAAATTGCCAAAATATGCAAAATAAGCATAAAAAATGTTAAAATAAGCACTTTCCTGCAAAATTTATCAAATATGCAAAAATATGCACATTCAAATTTTAGATCTGATATCGTGGTACCGAGAAATAAATTTATTTCGAACTCTGCTATATTTAACAATAATTAAACAAAGTATGCAAATGCTATAAGTCCCTAAGCCTAATAATGAGTTACGATGGCTGAATCGGTGTATATCCCGACCGCCGCCGCAGTCGGAGGCACGATTATAGAGCATCTATATTTTTTTTCCTGGTAAAACCGATTACAGACAATGATTTCAAAACTATCACGCCGGCGGTGTCTGTTACATTACCTATTGTAAAAAGGTTCGACCGTTTGAATCTCCACTTCACGATAACCGAGTCCGTCCATAAAAATATAACATAATATACACAATAGCCGCAGTTTCTAACAGCAGGTACCTATATATTATATTTCGTAATGATCCTTGTATAGTACAAAGAAAAAATATAACTCTGTGAGGGTTCCGGTAAAATTTATTTGACACATGTCCACAATAAATTCTGAAATACAAACCTATAGTCTACATTTAAGATATAATTTGTATATGTAATAGCACCAGGCGCCAACAAGGGTAACGTTAGAGTTTGACTGAAATGCGCTCGGGTGGCCCGGGTAGACCGCGGTCGGTGGGACGGGAGAAGATTTGTTCATGTCGGGTGGTCGGGTGAAAAAAAATTACGTAGCACTGTTACGCGCGTCCTAACGTCGTTTACGATGAACACGTATTATTTTCCAGTCGACCGTCCACGGTGGTCCGTCGAGCCGGGGTAGGTCGCATGCGGGCAGCCCGGACGTCGACGTTGCACGGGGTTTCGAAACCGGAGTTTTTGGATCGCGATTTTTTCCAAACCCAATAACTCGTTAACGGTCGGTTTTCGGTGGACGAACCAAAGAGGTGATCTCGTCGGGCGCACCGAATACTATCAGGAATAGTAGGTCCGACGGACGTGATGCGATTTTTAAATATTTTTCGATTGTGCGATTGTGGCGGGGGTATTAGTGTTCGGGTGGGGGGAACCGATACGCGCGCCGATTGCGGTAGTTCACGGGCGCGCGTCCACTGTTGCACGAGCGACGCTACGCCATTACGGGTGGTCGGTTAGACGAAATGTATTATCACTGTCCCAATCCGCGCGCCCGGTGGTCGGTGCCGTAGGTGGTCGGCCGCACTGCTACTCGGGACCGCATGGCGGCGCCATTTTTTTTCGTGCCGTGCCGCCAAGCGGCGTGCGTACGGTGGTCGACGACTTGTAACAACGTCACGGGTGGTCGGTTAGACGAAATGTATTATCACTGTCCCAATCCGCGCGCCCGGTGGTCGGTGCCGTAGGTGGTCGGCCGCACTGCTTCGCAGGACCGCCTAGCGGCCGGCTAGCGGTACGCGATTTGCGTCCCGCCCGCGCAGGCGGCACCATTTTTTTTTCGTGCCGTGCAGCCGCGCGGCGTGCAGCGTTCGATTTACGCGGGTGCGTACGGTGGTCGACGACGTGCAACAACGTCACGGGTGGTCGGTTAGACGAAATGCGCTCGGGTGGCCCGGGTAGACCGCGGTCGGTGGGACGGGAGAAGATTTGTTCATGTCGGGTGGTCGGGTGAAAAAAAATTACTTAGCACTGTTACGCGCGTCCTAACGTCGTTTACGATGAACACGTATTATTTTCCAGTCGACCGTCCACGGTGGTCCGTCGAGCCGGGGTAGGTCGCATGCGGGCAGCCCGGACGTCGACGTTGCACTGGGTTTCGAAACCGGAGTTTTTGGATCGCGATTTTTTCCAAACCCAATAACTTGTGACTGCTCGATTATATTTGTCATGTTTTCGAGAGTCATGTGGCCGCCTCGAGAACGTTCACGGTCGCCAACCACGGACCGAGACCCGAAGGCCGGAGTGCCGTGGATTTTTCTTTTTTTTAATATATATAAGAACGGGAATAGGTACATTTGAACCAGTAATAGGAAAGGTGTCCGACGGTGAAATAATAACACCTCAATTTGGGGAAAAATATATATATTTATATTTTCCAAATTTAGTATTTAAGTTGGTGCCGAGAAAGCCGAAGGCATAAAACTCGGTCAAAATAAAATATAAAACTAATAATACATTTTAAAAAATAAGATATGAACACCACTCAACACACGGCTCCGACGGAGCGGCTCACCGGCGGGAGAACAACAATAATATATCATAATACATAAGTATAATAACAACAATATAATAGCATAGCAATAAATAATAATAACCTAACAGTACCGGCCACGGTGAGAATAATAACAAAAGATGTACCAAAATACGTACCAGTAACCAGTGTGTGTCCTGTACCGCCCTTCGGCGCACCAGCAAAACGCGTGCTACTCGCTCATGGTACCGGGAGCTGAGACGGGAGAAAAGGAAGTGGTGGCTTTTGCTGTTGTCGGTCAGTACTTTGCGATCTTAGGTGGCACGGAAAAACGACAGGTGAGGGAGGGGGTCACATATACGTTACTGCTAACATGAGTGGCCGGTACTCTGAGCCGTGGGTACTAGGAGGGGAGCGTGTGTGCGACTGCCGGTAAAGTGGTGAAGTATTGGATCGGCGGAGACTGAGGCGCGCGGGATAGTATGCCTTATCTATTTCGCGGTCGCATGCCGCGCGCATACGGTACCTGCTAGTACAATTATGAATTATAATAATGTTAGTTTGCGTTGGACGTCACAGAAACCCCCCCATGAAAATTCGCTACATCGGAGAGAGCTTTCATGGATGACGATGTTTGAACGCAAACTTAAATAATAGGTAATCGTTAATAATAATTGACGGAAATTTCATACGAGAAATGTGTTGCTATGATCCCTGAGTGCTACCTATGACTTCAGCCTGTTGCAATGGTGAATTGATCGGTTCGTGGAACGGACGGAGGTGAACAACATTGTAAGTCCCAATAGTTCTATTGGTGTTTGGATCTGCCAGAGTGTATGCGTTGTCTTGACGACGGCTGGTGATCACGTAGGGCCCTTCGTATAGCAAGAAGAATTTCTGTATACATTTGTCGACGGAGGAACTTAGGCGATGCGTTTTCGCCAATACGCGGGTACCGATGACAAATGATACGGGCACGCCCTGCTTGTCATGGCGGTGTTTTCTTCTTTCGGAGTGGGTGAGCTGGATCTCTCGGGCCATGGTCAGTTTAGTTCTCTGTGCTAGAGGTAGACGAAGAGGGAACGAAACGACATTTCCGAATGGGTTGTATTGTTCGACGGAAAGAAAAAGCTCTTGTGGGGTGTGGCCTGTCGACTCATGGACTGTGTTGTTTAACACCCATTCAATGTACGATACGTACCGTGGCCACTCGGTATGGTTTTCGTGACAGTACGCCCGGAACATGCGTCCGAGTTCTCTCATTACTCTCTCCGCTGGATTGGACTGGGGATGATACACAGACGTCATTGTAGGCGGTACACCGAGGGCTAATAACCGATTCTGCCACACGTTGCTCCGGAATTGTACACCGTGATCGGATACGATGCATCGGGGTTTACCGTATGTGGATATATAGTCATCAATCATGCGGTTGGTTACCGCGACAGCGGTGGCTTTCTTCACTGGGTATAGACGGACGAATCGGGAGAAGTTATCTAGTACGACAAAAATATATCGGACTTGGTTCCAACCCGGAGGGAGAGGACCATATAGGTCGACTAATACTCGCCCGAGTGGGACATCGGCGAGAACAGATCGCATTTCCCCTTCTATACGGACCGTGGACGCTTTAGTCTTCTGACACAACACACAACTTCGGACTACTTCTCGGATACGGGACTGAAAGCTTTTGAAAAAACAGAAATCACGTATGGCGAGTATGCACTTCTTTGGTCCGACATGGCCAAAATGACGGTGCACCTGAGTGATCAGTTCGTCTATCCTGTTGATGGGGATGTAGACGAGCCATTGATCAGTCGACTTGTGTCGTCGATAAAACAGTACCCCCTCTACTAAGCTATAGTGTTCGAGATACGGGGTCTGCTGACTCTGGGGGTCTTTCAGCAGCTGTTGAAGTCTATCGAGGTTAGGGTCCTCCCTCTGGGACAAGCAAATTGATTTGAAAGACGATATCTGACGCTCAAACTCGGCTTGAACCTTTTTTGACGTAATTGTTAAAACACATGGAAAACTTGACATCACCTTCTCCGCCTCTTCGCGTCCGGCAGGACTTCTGGATAGAGCATCAATAACATTATCTGAGCCGGGGATGTGTTTTACTTGTAGATTGAACTCTTGAAGGTGTAACGTCCATCGAGTTAATCGAGCATTTCGCAGGCGACATTGGAATAAAAAGGTTAAGGCTTGATGATCAGTCAGGACAGTGACTGGGTATCCTAGGATGAATACCCGAAACTTCTCACAAGCAAAGACTATAGATAACAATTCCAGTTCTGTTATGGAGTAATTGCGCTCAGCGGTGTTTAAAGTGCGGCTAGCAAACGATATTGTACGCCGGTCTCCGCTTGGAGAGATTTGAAACAGCTCAGCACCGAGTCCAACTTTACTCGCATCAGTCTGAAGGTAAAACCTCTGGTCGAAATGTGGATGTGACAGATATTGTTCTGTGAATGATTCACGGACCGCATTAAATAGCTTCAGCTCTTCATACCCAAAACGCCAAGTACAATCTTTTTTGATGAGTTCAATCAGCGAGCTTATAATTGAGGCATGGTGACACGAAAACTTTCGGTAGAAATTACAAAAACCGATAAATGATTGTAGCTCTTTTTTGTTCCGAGGCTGGGGAAACTCACGAATGGCTTGAAGCTTTGACGGATCCATAGACATCCCAAGTGGAGTCACAATGTGTCCGAGGAACTTGATCTTTTGTCGGAGAAACTCACACTTGGACAATTTCAATGTCATTCCTGACATGGATATTTTCTTAAACAAAGCGGCGAGGCGTACGAGATGATCGTCAAACGAGGTGGATGAGATTAAAACATCGTCGACATATATGTGCAGATCGTCTAGGTTGTTGTCTGTCCCATTGATTTTAATATTTAGCACAGCCTCTAATGCTTTGCCGAATGCTGTATTCGAAATGTTTAGACCGAAAGGTACGACGCAGAACTGATAAGTCCGCCCTTCAAAAACAAACGCTGTGAATTTACGTACTATTGGATGTAACGGCACTTGCCAATATCCAGCACTAAAATCCAGACTGGAGAAAATTGTTTTCCCCCCGAACCGAGCTAAAAGTTCGTCAAGTGGAGGGGACGTATCGCGCATCGGTAAAATTAACCGATTCACGCGTCGGGCATCGAGACATAAACGAACGGAACCATCCGCTTTCGCTACACATACAATCGGGTTGCAGTAAGAAGAGGAACATCGTTCGACAACCCCCCATGAAAGCATTCGTTGGAGTTCCTTTTCAACAGCAGGTCTACGGGAAAATGGTATTGGATATGGTTTCACTTTGAAAGGTACATCTTCTGATACTTCAAAACAGCAACTGTATAATTTGTTTAGCCCAGGTCGATCATCAAAAATGCTATGATATTGGTCCAGTAGACTTATGAGCTTTGATCGTTCCTTATCCGGTACTTCATGGAAATTTACTATGCACTCGGACCATGGTTTTGTGAGTGAATCGGTAACTGGTTGTGTATGATCGACACAGTCCAATGGGTGAGACGGGACGGGTGTAGGTGTCGAGACTTGCTTTACGAAAGAAATGTCAGATATGCAGTGTTCCATTGCCGTGGGCATGAGTCGATCTAGTTCCTGATGTACGATGATCTGGGTTATCTGGGTAGAGTTAATATCTCCGATCTCTGGTCGAAATGGTGAAACTATGTTCCATTTCGGGAACTCGACCTGGTGGGTTACATAATTCAAAATGACACCGTACTGGGTAAGCCAGTCATCACCGAGAATCATTTCAGTGGACAGATGGGGAATAACCAGAAAAATCCCCGGAGCTTCATGTCCGAACACCCTTAGTGGTACGTACACTTGCCGGGTGATCTTCTTACTTCGGCCTTGGATGGCGGTGGAAATAGTGACCCCCGTTACGGGCAGCGTAGACAGTTTCGATGCGGTGTTAGTTTGACTCTTCAGGGTCGCGAAAAATTGTTCGGAGACCGCAGATATGGATGCACCAGAATCCAACAGTGCGGACGTACTTATTCCGAAAATGTCGACGTGAAGCTCAGGGCGTTTCACAGTGCGTTCAGGGAAATCAGTGGGAGACGAAAATGGTTGGTTGCAGGCAGATGGGTTTTGGCTCTCGTCACGTGCTGCAATCACTGGCGAGAAGCTTCCTCGTTTCCCGACACATTTAATTGGTGGACGGGCGGGGCGGCTGTAGCCGCAGGCTGATTCCTCGGTGGTTGCCCTCGATTGTACCCTCCACGATATCCTTGTCGGTTGTCCTGTGCCCTCCGTTCGTTTTGTTGATTGGGTTGAATATTGTTGTGATGTGGTCGGTGATCATCCTGACGTGGCTCGCAGAACGATGTGGACTCTTCGAATTCAGTCAAAACAGCTAACAATTCGTTTGTATCACGTGGTCCACGTCCTCGCAGGGCCATACTAAGGGGAATCGGATAGTGTTGTATTATTGTCGAAACCAAATCAATTGGGTCGATGGGTGGTGACAGATACTTTGCCCCGGCAATCCATTGCATGGCGTGCGTTGCGAGACCATCATATCTCGTGTATTGAAATGGCCGAAACACCTCGTTACGAGTCTTGCGTTGAGTCGCAGCGGACCAAAATCGTTGACGGAATAATATGCGGAAATTATCGTAGGTCGGAGGGGTGGGGATGAGTGAATCGTACCACAGACGAGCATCTCCACTAAGTCTACGTTGTGCAGAAATTAATTGTTGGTCTGCTGACATTGGAACATTCTCAAAATATACATCTAGCTGGCGGATAAAACGTTCTGGATGGATGGAACGGGTTTGTCCTGAGAATTCCGACACAGCATCGTTGAGGCGTTCTTGGGACCCAAAAAATGACGAATGACACTGACCTGTGGTATTCAACATTGTATAATTACCCACGGGATTCATTGTGGATGATGTAGGTATGGTGTTCCCCTTAAATGATTGAAAACCTTGGGACATATCTGGCTGTGCTGGGGTGTAAGTTGGGAACCCAGCTGTCGCATTGGCGGGTGGTGTTGGATTTGGTTGTTTGACAAAACGGTTCAAATCACTCCGGATTGTCCGAACATCGTCCTCCAGCGAGGTTATACGGTTGGTGTTGTGTCCGATAGTTTCTTTCAGTTTAACCGTTTGATGTTCAGAACGAGCCATGTCATCTTCTAATTTTGTGGTTCGTGTATCAATTGACTGCCACCTCTCCAAACATTCATCCCACCGCGTAGTCATATCCTCCCTCATGGCCTGGATTCCGGCTTCATTTGACCGTTGACTTGCCAGTAACTGCTTAAACATATTCTGAATGGTTTGATCGGAGGTGTTCGGATTGGATGTGGACTACTTAGAGCTCATCGTTGCGGTCCCAGTGGATCCAGTGACACTAGACGTTGTGACGACAGGAGGCATGTTGGATCCGGGTTGGGTTAAAATTTCTGGTTGGAGAATTTGATCGATTAACCGGATTGGTGGCTTGGTGTTTCTTTTCCCGGCACTGTCCATCCACGAACAGATCAATCGATATAGATGCTACGACTGATGAGATTCCAAAAAAAACAGAAAACCCACAACGAGACGTTCGAAACGTAACAGAAAACGGTCAACAAATTATATTGAAGACAAAAAAAAACAATATTAATACGACTGCCGAATAGTGAGAAAAATAAATAAATAAGTATCTAGTTGTCTTACGACAAAAGATTAATTAAGAAAAAAAACAATATGTAAAACGAGAATGAGTATCCTAGGACAAATATGTCGATAGCAAAATGAGTAATTAAATAAATCTATCAATAAAAATGATCACCGGTAACGCCGGGACGACACATGAACAACACACTAGTTTGTTTGGTAATAAAATTTTGAAAATCACCGTGGCGTGGGATATATTATAATATATGGGCACAATCAAATGAATAGTATAATAAAAAATAATTAATAAAAAGTACGAAAATAACTTGAATCATACACGAATAATGATTAACAAATAATTATTGTAATCATACAGTACTAGGAGAATACAAAAATAATTATTCATTTTGAACAACAACAATCAGAATCGTTGGTACGGAATCATACGAAAACGCGACAATCGTCGAGACTGAATCAACAACTCCGTAACCATTAATGAAATAAAATGGATATAGTGTTAGGCACCACACCAAGTAATCATATTACGCTCCTACTAAGTAGGCACAAATACTCCTGACGACCCCCCATACGTGCCCGGGACGTACAAACGACGGCACCGGTGTGCGACAACCTACATTGTGGGTGACGATAAACACCGCGGGCTACAACGTATGGCAAACTTATAACTAACCGTCGGTGTGTGTACGGGCCTAACATGAATCATTAATTTTTTTTTTTTTTTTTTTTTTGGGTCAGTCTACCACCCGAGTTTCGACTACGTATAAAATACAAAAAACAAAAAAAATCATCGTTGCAAAAATAAACATTAATAACACTAAATTGCACGCGCGTGGATCTATACGTGGACGGAAAAATCGTCGTCAGACAGTATACCAGGCGAACAAAACAAAATCTCGACTGATGGGCTATATGAGCATGATCAGGAATAAACTAAATAACTATGCAATACGATAATAATGATAATATACGTAGAACGTTGATACTATCAGAATTTACTAAACAAAATAATATGGGGAACGATCGCACAGCTGTGGTGGAACGATACGCACCCAAAAATAGCACATTGATATTATACAGATAGCCAGCGGCGCGGCGGTAGACCGATAAAAATGAAGTGCTACTGGTCATGTAAATGAACCAGGTAAAATGGGATGAGATATATATATATATATACATACAGGCACACACGCCGACGTGTACAGATAAGCAATTAACATTACGACCTATCTCCGCCGATCAACTTGCACCATGAATCATGATGACGGGACACCTCCGGTCGATGGTGAACACCTGGATCGCAGTTTCGCGGCCTCAGTGACAGTGTAGTCCAAAAATGACGAAACCTGTCCTGATGGCGACGCACACACGCAATACTCTCCGTTCCCAGCATCGGCAGTCAGTACTCATCATGGCACCAATACCAATATTACACAGGAGCATTTCTGGAAAATACGCAGACAACAGTTTGCTCTGTATAGGGACCTACCACCTATGATTCACCGGGCCGGTACCTACACTAACCCAAGCATAACCGTTTGGTGGTTCGAGCTTCAGCCATCACCTTCGCAAACACACTATGCGATCTCAAATGGATCAATTTATACTTTTTTTTTCTTTATACATATATTTTTTCCCTGTATTTACACACGGATTATTATAATTTATATTGTATTAAAACAACCATATTGTATGTAATTGTTTCCACGGATACTGGTTTCGGCGTTATCGCACAACGACGTCACGGCAATGTCGCACAGCGCGCGTAAGTGGCCCGTGCCTTCGGCCTTTGACCGGTCGGCGTCATCGCGACCTTACGTAACATTCATTTTTACAGGTCATCGCCGTTTACGTGATTAAACAAAAACATACCGAAATAAAATAATTATTCGGATACCCACAATACCGTAAACTATATTAATCAAATGCCGGTCACGTTACTGTATACAATGTACCCAATATAAATATGAACAATTTCTTTTTCTTTTCTTTTTTTTTTTTTTTTTTTATTTAACAATAGGTCCTGTCACGGTCGCCATCTGTGACTGCTCGATTATATTTGTCATGTTTTCGAGAGTCATGTGGCCGCCTCGAGAACGTTCACGGTCGCCAACCACGGACCGAGACCCGAAGGCCGGAGTGCCGTGGATTTTTCTTTTTTTTAATATATATAAGAACGGGAATAGGTACATTTGAACCAGTAATAGGAAAGGTGTCCGACGGTGAAATAATAACACCTCAATTTGGGGAAAAATATATATATTTATATTTTCCAAATTTAGTATTTAAGTTGGTGCCGAGAAAGCCGAAGGCATAAAACTCGGTCAAACTAAAATATAAAACTAATAATACATTTTAAAAAATAAGATATGAACACCACTCAACACACGGCTCCGACGGAGCGGCTCACCGGCGGGAGAACAACAATAATATATCATAATACATAAGTATAATAACAACAATATAATAGCATAGCAATAAATAATAATAACCTAACAGTACCGGCCACGGTGAGAATAATAACAAAAGATGTACCAAAATACGTACCAGTAACCAGTGTGTGTCCTGTACCGCCCTTCGGCGCACCAGCAAAACGCGTGCTACTCGCTCATGGTACCGGGAGCTGAGACGGGAGAAAAGGAAGTGGTGGCTTTTGCTGGTGTCAGTCAGTACTTTGCGATCTTAGGTGGCACGGAAAAACGACAGGTGAGGGAGGGGGTCACATATACGTTACTGCTAACATGAGTGGCCGGTACTCTGAGCCGTGGGTACTAGGAGGGGAGCGTGTGTGCGACTGCCGGTAAAGTGGTGAAGTATTGGATCGGCGGAGACTGAGGCGCGCGGGATAGTATGCCTTATCTATTTCGCGGTCGCATGCCGCGCGCATACGGTACCTGCTAGTACAATTATGAATTATAATAATGTTAGTTTGCGTTGGACGTCACAAACTCGTTAACGGTCGGTTTTCGGTGGACGAACCAAAGAGGTGATCTCGTCGGGCGCACCGAATACTATCAGGAATAGTAGGTCCGACGGACGTGATGCGATTTTTAAATATTTTTCGATTGTGCGATTGTGGCGGGGGTATTAGTGTTCGGGTGGGGGGAACCGATACGCGCGCCGATTGCGGTAGTTCACGGGCGCGCGTCCACTGTTGCACGAGCGACGCTACGCCATTACGGGTGGTCGGTTAGACGAAATGTATTATCACTGTCCCAATCCGCGCGCCCGGTGGTCGGTGCCGTAGGTGGTCTGCCGCACTGCTACTCGGGACCGCATGGCGGCGCCATTTTTTTTCGTGCCGTGCCGCCAAGCGGCGTGCGTACGGTGGTCGACGACTTGTAACAACGTCACGGGTGGTCGGTTAGACGAAATGCGATTGTGGCGGGGGTATTAGTGTTCGGGTGGGGGGAACCGATACGGGCGCGGATTGCGGTAGTCCACGGGCGCGCGTCCACTGTTGCACGAGCGACGCTACGCCATTACGGGTGGTCGGTTAGACGAAATGTATTATCACTGTCCCAATCCGCGCGCCCGGTGGTCGGTGTCGTAGGTGGTCGGCCGCACTGCTACGCGGGACCGCCTAGCGGCCGGCTAGCGGGACGCGATTTGCGTCCCGCCCGCGCAGGCGGCGCCATTTTTTTTCGTGCCGTGCAGCCACGCGGCGTGCAGCGTTCGATTTACGCGGGTGCGTACGGTGGTCGACGACTTGTAACAACGTCACGGGTGGTCGGTTAGACGAAATGCGCTCGGGTGGCCCGGGTAGACCGCGGTCGGTGGGACGGGAGAAGATTTGTTCATGTCGGGTGGTCGGGTGAAAAAAAATTACGTAGCACTGTTACGCGCGTCCTAACGTCGTTTACGATGAACACGTTTTATTTTCCAGTCGACCGTCCACGGTGGTCCGTCGAGCCGGGGTAGGTCGCATGCGGGCTGCCCGGACGTCGACGTTGCACGGGGTTTCGAAACCGGTGTTTTTGGATCGCGATTTTTTCCAAACCCAATAACTCGTTAACGGTCGGTTTTCGGTGGACGAACCAAAGAGGTGATCTCGTCGGGCGCACCGAATACTATCAGGAATAGTAGGTCCGACGGACGTGATGCGATTTTTAAATATTTTTCGATTGTGCGATTGTGGCGGGGGTATTAGTGTTCGGGTGGGGGGAACCGATACGCGCGCCGATTGCGGTAGTTGACGGGCGCGCGTCCACTGTTGCACGAGCGACGCTACGCCATTACGGGTGGTCGGTTAGACGAAATGTATTATCACTGTCCCAATCCGCGCGCCCGGTGGTCGGTGTCGTAGGCGGTCGGCCGGACTGCTACTCGGGACCGCCTAGCGGCCGGCTAGCGGGACGCGATTTGCGTCCCGCCCGCGCAGGCGGCGCCATTTTTTTTCGTGCCGTGCAGCCACGCGGCGTGCAGCGTTCGATTTACGCGGGTGCGTACGGTGGTCGACGACTTGCAACAACGTCACGGGTGGTCGGTTAGACGAAATGCGCTCGGGGTTGCCCGGGTAGACCGCGGTCGGTGGGACGGGAGAAGATTTGTTCATGTCGGGTGGTCGGGTGAAAAAAAATTACGTAGCACTGTTACGCGCGTCCTAACGTCGTTTAAGATGAACACGTATTATTTTCCAGTCGACCGTCCACGGTGGTCCGTCGAGCCGGGGTAGGTCGCATGCGGGCAGCCCGGACGTCGACGTTGCACGGGGTTTCGAAACCGGAGTTTTTGGATCGCGATTTTTTCCAAACCCAATAACTCGTTAACGGTCGGTTTTCGGTGGACGAACCAAAGAGGTGATCTCGTCGGGCGCACCGAATACTATCAGGAATAGTAGGTCCGACGGACGTGATGCGATTTTTAAATATTTTTCGATTGTGCGATTGCGGCGGGGGTATTAGTGTTCGGGTGGGGGGAACCGATACGCGCGCCGATTGCGGTAGTTGACGGGCGCGCGTCCACTGTTGCACGAGCGACGCTACGCCATTACGGGTGGTCGGTTAGACGAAATGTATTATCACTGTCCCAATCCGCGCGCCCGGTGGTCGGTGCCGTAGGTGGTCTGCCGCACTGCTACTCGGGACCGCATGGCGGCGCCATTTTTTTTCGTGCCGTGCCGCCAAGCGGCGTGCGTACGGTGGTCGACGACTTGTAACAACGTCACGGGTGGTCGGTTAGACGAAATGCGATTGTGGCGGGGGTATTAGTGTTCGGGTGGGGGGAACCGATACGGGCGCGGATTGCGGTAGTCCACGGGCGCGCGTCCACTGTTGCACGAGCGACGCTACGCCATTACGGGTGGTCGGTTAGACGAAATGTATTATCACTGTCCCAATCCGCGCGCCCGGTGGTCGGTGTCGTAGGTGGTCGGCCGCACTGCTACGCGGGACCGCCTAGCGGCCGGCTAGCGGGACGCGATTTGCGTCCCGCCCGCGCAGGCGGCGCCATTTTTTTTCGTGCCGTGCAGCCACGCGGCGTGCAGCGTTCGATTTACGCGGGTGCGTACGGTGGTCGACGACTTGTAACAACGTCACGGGTGGTCGGTTAGACGAAATGCGCTCGGGTGGCCCGGGTAGACCGCGGTCGGTGGGACGGGAGAAGATTTGTTCATGTCGGGTGGTCGGGTGAAAAAAAATTACGTAGCACTGTTACGCGCGTCCTAACGTCGTTTACGATGAACACGTTTTATTTTCCAGTCGACCGTCCACGGTGGTCCGTCGAGCCGGGGTAGGTCGCATGCGGGCTGCCCGGACGTCGACGTTGCACGGGGTCTCGAAACCGGTGTTTTTGGATCGCGATTTTTTCCAAACCCAATAACTCGTTAACGGTCGGTTTTCGGTGGACGAACCAAAGAGGTGATCTCGTCGGGCGCACCGAATACTATCAGGAATAGTAGGTCCGACGGACGTGATGCGATTTTTAAATATTTTTCGATTGTGCGATTGCGGCGGGGGTATTAGTGTTCGGGTGGGGGGAACCGATACGCGCGCCGATTGCGGTAGTTGACGGGCGCGCGTCCACTGTTGCACGAGCGACGCTACGCCATTACGGGTGGTCGGTTAGACGAAATGTATTATCACTGTCCCAATCCGCGCGCCCGGTGGTCGGTGCCGTAGGTGGTCTGCCGCACTGCTACTCGGGACCGCATGGCGGCGCCATTTTTTTTCGTGCCGTGCCGCCAAGCGGCGTGCGTACGGTGGTCGACGACTTGTAACAACGTCACGGGTGGTCGGTTAGACGAAATGCGATTGTGGCGGGGGTATTAGTGTTCGGGTGGGGGGAACCGATACGGGCGCGGATTGCGGTAGTCCACGGGCGCGCGTCCACTGTTGCACGAGCGACGCTACGCCATTACGGGTGGTCGGTTAGACGAAATGTATTATCACTGTCCCAATCCGCGCGCCCGGTGGTCGGTGTCGTAGGTGGTCGGCCGCACTGCTACGCGGGACCGCCTAGCGGCCGGCTAGCGGGACGCGATTTGCGTCCCGCCCGCGCAGGCGGCGCCATTTTTTTTCGTGCCGTGCAGCCACGCGGCGTGCAGCGTTCGATTTACGCGGGTGCGTACGGTGGTCGACGACTTGTAACAACGTCACGGGTGGTCGGTTAGACGAAATGCGCTCGGGTGGCCCGGGTAGACCGCGGTCGGTGGGACGGGAGAAGATTTGTTCATGTCGGGTGGTCGGGTGAAAAAAAATTACGTAGCACTGTTACGCGCGTCCTAACGTCGTTTACGATGAACACGTTTTATTTTCCAGTCGACCGTCCACGGTGGTCCGTCGAGCCGGGGTAGGTCGCATGCGGGCTGCCCGGACGTCGACGTTGCACGGGGTTTCGAAACCGGTGTTTTTGGATCGCGATTTTTTCCAAACCCAATAACTCGTTAACGGTCGGTTTTCGGTGGACGAACCAAAGAGGTGATCTCGTCGGGCGCACCGAATACTATCAGGAATAGTAGGTCCGACGGACGTGATGCGATTTTTAAATATTTTTCGATTGTGCGATTGTGGCGGGGGTATTAGTGTTCGGGTGGGGGGAACCGATACGCGCGCCGATTGCGGTAGTTGACGGGCGCGCGTCCACTGTTGCACGAGCGACGCTACGCCATTACGGGTGGTCGGTTAGACGAAATGTATTATCACTGTCCCAATCCGCGCGCCCGGTGGTCGGTGTCGTAGGCGGTCGGCCGGACTGCTACTCGGGACCGCCTAGCGGCCGGCTAGCGGGACGCGATTTGCGTCCCGCCCGCGCAGGCGGCGCCATTTTTTTTCGTGCCGTGCAGCCACGCGGCGTGCAGCGTTCGATTTACGCGGGTGCGTACGGTGGTCGACGACTTGTAACAACGTCACGGGTGGTCGGTTAGACGAAATGCGCTCGGGTGGCCCGGGTAGACCGCGGTCGGTGGGACGGGAGAAGATTTGTTCATGTCGGGTGGTCGGGTGAAAAAAAATTACGTAGCACTGTTACGCGCGTCCTAACGTCGTTTACGATGAACACGTTTTATTTTCCAGTCGACCGTCCACGGTGGTCCGTCGAGCCGGGGTAGGTCGCATGCGGGCTGCCCGGACGTCGACGTTGCACGGGGTTTCGAAACCGGTGTTTTTGGATCGCGATTTTTTCCAAACCCAATAACTCGTTAACGGTCGGTTTTCGGTGGACGAACCAAAGAGGTGATCTCGTCGGGCGCACCGAATACTATCAGGAATAGTAGGTCCGACGGACGTGATGCGATTTTTAAATATTTTTCGATTGTGCGATTGTGGCGGGGGTATTAGTGTTCGGGTGGGGGGAACCGATACGCGCGCCGATTGCGGTAGTTGACGGGCGCGCGTCCACTGTTGCAGGAGCGACGCTACGCCATTACGGGTGGTCGGTTAGACGAAATGTATTATCACTGTCCCAATCCGCGCGCCCGGTGGTCGGTGTCGTAGGCGGTCGGCCGGACTGCTACTCGGGACCGCATGGCGGCCGGCTAGATTTGCGTCCCGCCATTTTTTTTCGTGCCGTGCCGCCAAGCGGCGTGCGTACGGTGGTCGACGACTTGTAACAACGTCACGGGTGGTCGGTTAGACGAAATGCGATTGTGGCGGGGGTATTAGTGTTCGGGTGGGGGGATCCGATACGGGCGCGGATTGCGGTAGTCCACGGGCGCGCGTCTACTGTTACACGAACGACGCTACGCCATTAAGGTGGAAAAACCCGGGATTTTGTAAATTTGTGAGCGGTTCGGTCGTCGGCGTTGCAGTCGACGGCCGGCCGCCGATCACGAACACCACAACAGCAAAGCCACGGGCGACGCCGAAGACGGCGCGTACACCTCGCGGCGCCCACCGGTCGCCGCCAACTGACGGTCGTCCACGTACGCGGGACACCGTCGGTTGAGTGGCCGGTCCGGTGAGAGCCGGCGGAAGGTGACACGCGTCCGCGTTTCGGCCGCCGACCCATCTCGCAATCCGAGTGGCGAAACTCAACCGGCGCCGCGCGTCCACCAGCCGGTGTTTGCGCGGCGCGCGCCAATCCACACCGATGACGACTCCCGTTACCGTTCCGCGTGTCACGAACACTCGACGCCAGAACATTCCCGCCGCGGCCGGCCATCGTCGCCGCGCCCGGCGGTCGCCGGGGCGAAGCCACGGGACGGCGGACTTCGCGTCGCGTCCCGGCTTCCCCCTCGATCTCGGCTGGGGGCCGTTACGAATCGGGCGAGAGCCGGTCTCGGTACGCTCGCCGGGGACCCGTGCACACACCGTCACCCGAACCCGGCGGTCGACCGTCACCCGGTCCGTCTCGTCAACGTGTCGCACTCCGTGTGCCGACCACACCACACACACATTTTGTTGTTGTTGAACCGCGGTCGGTCGCGCGGCCGTGACCCACAGCGGTCCCGGCCACGCGATCGCCCTCGGCGTCGGCTCGCCGCCCCCTTCCGCGGGGCGTCGGACCGGCGCTCGGACGCACGCGTCCCAGGCCGCCACGCGCGTGGCGGTCGCGGGGCGCGGTAGCAGTAAACCCGAGATCCCTGGTTGATCCTGCCAGTAGTCATATGCTTGTCTCAAAGATTAAGCCATGCATGTCTCAGTGCAAGCCGCATTAAGGTGAAACCGCGAAAGGCTCATTAAATCAGTTGTGGTTCCTTAGATCGTACCCAAGTTACTTGGATAACTGTGGTAATTCTAGAGCTAATACATGCCGACAGAGTTCCGACCGTCGCGGCGCTCTCGGGCGTCGCGCGCGGGAGGAACGCTTTTATTAGATCAAAACCGGCCCGTCGCGGCGCGCTTCGTGCGCGTCCCGATCGCGGCCCGCGCAAAGACCTGGTGACTCTGAATAACTTCGAGCTGATCGCACGGTCTCCGTACCGGCGACGCATCTTTCAAATGTCTGCCTTATCAACTGTCGACGGTAGGTTCCATGCCTACCGTGGTGGTAACGGGTAACGGGGAATCAGGGTTCGATTCCGGAGAGGGAGCCTGAGAAACGGCTACCACATCCAAGGAAGGCAGCAGGCGCGCAAATTACCCACTCCCGGAACGGGGAGGTAGTGACGAAAAATAACGATACGGGACTCATCCGAGGCCCCGTAATCGGAATGAGAACACTTTAAAACCTTTAAACGAGGATCAATTGGAGGGCAAGTCTGGTGCCAGCAGCCGCGGTAATTCCAGCTCCAATAGCGTATATTAAAGTTGTTGCGGTTAAAAAGCTCGTAGTCGGATCTGTGTCTGGGCGGTGCCGGACCACCCTGGCGGTCCGGCGTGTCGCGGCCGGCCGTGCCGCGGGACCACGTGTCCCGTCGGCGCGGTCGCCGTCGCGCTCGTCAGCCGTCTCGGGGTGTTAGTTACCGGCACGTCGGCCGGACGTATTGTCGGCAGGCGGACACGTGTCTCGTGCTCCCGGCGCGCCGCGCGGCCACGCGTCGCGCGGCCGTCGGGGTTCGACGACGGCGGCCGCCTACTCCAATCTTGCTGCGCGGTGCTCTTCACCGAGTGCCGTCGGCGGGCCGACACGTTTACTTTGAACAAATTAGAGTGCTCAAAGCAGGCTCAAATCTGGCGGGGCGGCTTCACGGCCGTCTCGTCAAAAGGCCCTGAATACTGGTCGCATGGAATAATGGAACAAGACCTCGGTCCCGCGCATCTCCGCCCTTCGCGGGCGCGCGAAACCGCCCTCCGGGGCGTTTCCGTGCGCGGGCCGCCGGGCCGCGGGCGCCAGTCGCCCGCGCGTCCCGCCGGGCCGGTTTTCGGGACCGGAGGTAATGATCAACAGAGACGGGCGGGGGCATTCGTACCGAGACGTTAGAGGTGAAATTCTTGGATCGTCTCGAGACGAACTGACGCGAAAGCATTTGCCAAGTACGTTCTCGTATGATCAAGAACGAAAGTTAGAGGTTCGAAGGCGATCAGATACCGCCCTAGTTCTAACTGTAAACGATGCCAGCTAGCGATCCGCCGGCGTTTCATTAACGACCCGGCGGGCAGCTTCCGGGAAACCGAAGCTTTTCGGTTCCGGGGGAAGTATGATTGCAAAGTTGAAACTTAAAGGAATTGACGGAAGGGCACCACCAGGAGTGGAGCCTGCGGCTTAATTTGACTCAACACGGGAAACCTCACCAGGCCCGGACACCGGAAAGATTGACAGATTGAGAGCTCTTTCTTGATTCGGTGGGTGGTGGTGCATGGCCGTTCTTAGTTGGTGGAGCGATCTGTCTGGTTAATTCCGATAACGAACGAGACTCTGTCCTGCTAACTAGGCGGGTAAACCCGGGTCGGCGTGGGCGCGGCGCCGGCGGTTTCGGCCGTCTGCGTTCGCGTTCCCGTCGGCTCGGCCCGGTATCCCCGAACGCGTTCGCCCGTCGTCCACGGCGGTCGTCGGGCGCGGCCGCGCCATCCGCGTCCCGGCGTGCGGCGGGCGTGCGGGGGTCGGGGGGCAACCTCCGGTCGCCGTGCGTCAGTCGTGCGCTGGGCTCCGCGGTGAAGCGCGCCGCGTTCGCGGCCGTCGCCGGCGGATCACGATACGTTACTAGGGCTACCGCCGGCTCCCAGGAGCTTAAACTCTTCTTAGAGGGACAGGCGGCGGACGAAAATAGCCGCACGAGACTGAGCGATAACAGGTCTGTGATGCCCTTAGATGTTCTGGGCCGCACGCGCGCTACACTGAAGGAATCAGCGTGTGTTAACATTCCTGGGCCGACAGGCTTCCGGGTAACCCGCTGAACCTCCTTCGTGCTTAGGGATCGTGGCTTGCAATTTTTCCACGTGAACGAGGAATTCCCAGTAAGCGCGAGTCATCAGCTCGCGTTGATTACGTCCCTGCCCTTTGTACACACCGCCCGTCGCTACTACCGATTGAACGACCGCAGTGAGGTCTTCGGACTGGACGCGCGTTATTCGGCCCCCTCGGGGGCTGGGTCGTCGCGCGACCGGGAAGATGACCGAACTCGGCCGTTTAGAGGAAGTAAAAGTCGTAACAAGGTTTCCGTAGGTGAACCTGCGGAAGGATCATTAGAGACGGGCCCGCGGCGCCGGCGACTCGCTTGCCGGTCTCGCGCGCGCCTAATCCGACCCCGTGGCCGCGTGCGCTCGCGCGCGACAACCGCGCACGGTTGTCGTCCGCCGACCGCCCGCGCGCCGCGACCCCCGACCGAGAGTCGACCGAAAGATGGTTACCGTCGTCGGAAGACGATTGTGTAAACGAAAAAAAAAAAACAAACACCCGACCCCGAACGGCGGATCACTTGGCTCGTGGATCGATGAAGACCGCAGCTATCTGCGCGTCGTCGTGTAATCCGCAGGTTATACGAACATCGACCAGTCGAACGCACATTGCGGCCTCGGTGACCCGCGGGTCCCGGGCCACGCCTGTCTGAGGGTCGTATACCGGATACTCGGCCAGACCGATGCGCCGGCACGGCAGGCGTCCGGCGGAGCGCGCGCGCCGCGTCCGGTCCTCACGGGGACCGGCGCCCGCGCGCCCGTCGGCCGCACGCCGCGCCCGCGCGAGTTTGGCGGCTCGACCGGGGAAAACGCGGGCTACCGCTCGCGGCTGCCCCCGGTCGTCCGCCCAAGTTGTGACGGCAAACAGTCACGGGTTCTCGCGCCGTCGAACGGCACGTCCCCGTCCGCCCGCCGCGCGAGAGCGCGGCCGGGTCGGCTGAGAGTCGTCCTCGAGACGCCACCTCTCCGGCAACCGAGAAGCGGACGCGGACCGTCGCCGCGCGGACGGAGCGCGGACCCGCGCACCAGTTACCACCACCACACGTACCACACACTTGTTCCGACCTCAGATCAGGCGGGACTACCCGCCGGATTTAAGCATATTAATAAGCGGAGGAAAAGAAAACAACCGTGATTCCCCCAGTAGCGGCGAGCGAACAGGGAAAAGCCCATCGCCGAATCCCGCCGCGCACTTTTGTGTCGCGGCACGTATGGGAGTTGTGGCGTACGGGCCGGCCTCGTTGCCGGGGCGCACGTGACGGTCCAAGTCTCCCTTGAACGGGGCCATGGCCCGCAGATGGTGCCAGGCCAGTAGAGGCCGTCACAGCGTTCCGGGATCGGACCGCGCCTTCGAGTCGGGTTGCTTGAGAGTGCAGCCCGAAGCGGGTGGTAAACTCCATCTAAGGCTAAATACGGCCACGAGACCGATAGTGGACAAGTACCGTGAGGGAAAGTTGAAAAGAACTTTGAAGAGAGAGTTCATAAGAACGTGAAACCGTTCGGGTGTAAACGGACAGAGCCCGCGAGTCCCCGCCGGGCGAATTCACGGTCGGTGGTCTCACCGCCGGCCGGATCTTTCGCTCGGTCAGCGGACGTCGCGACTCGTTGGGCGCCGGCCGAAGGGCCCGGGTGGCGGTTCGTCGCGGCGGTCGCGCCTCGGCGTGACCGTTCGCGCCGAACCCCGGTGCTCCTGGTCGGCTCGCCCGACGGCATGAACCGTCGACGCGGCCCCGTCGCAGGCGGGGTCCCGTCGGTCGGCGACGAGTTTCGGGCTACTTTCCGACCCGTCTTGAAACACGGACCAAGGAGTCTAACGTGTGCGCGAGTCAACGGTGATCTCACGAAAAACCACGTTTGGCGCAATGAAAGTGAACCGTTTACGGTGCGGACGATGGCCTAGCGACCGAACCCACCGGCGTTCAAAGTCGCGCTGGTCCGCAGTCCGGGGGCGTCTCCGCCAGGTCGGCTCCGGCCGTCCGGGGGCGCACCCTTAGCGCACACGTTGGTACCCGAAAGATGGTGAACTATGCCTGGCCAGGATGAAGTCAGGGGAAACCCTGATGGAGGTCCGCAGCGATTCTGACGTGCAAATCGATCGTCTGAGCTGGGTATAGGGGCGAAAGACTAATCGAACCATCTAGTAGCTGGTTCCATCCGAAGTTTCCCTCAGGATA